>NC_081179.1:22591119-22811119 GCF_012432095.1 Onychostoma macrolepis
CACTTTTGTGTGCCATATGCATCAGACGTTCAGCCAGCGATCCATGGGTGTGACGTCTGAGGCTGAGACTACAAAAATTACATCTGTTAACAAATAGTAAAGAATATTTCCAGCAAGTAATGTAGTTCATTAACCTAACTGTTGGCTGTTTACAGTTGATACAGTTAGAACAATCTATTAAATAAAATAATAATAATAAAAAAAAAAAATAGAAGAGAATTGGTGAATTTGCACAAACATTTGTTTTACAAAATATGTAATAATAAAATAAAATAAAATAAAATTATAAAATGTGCGTTATCAATTACCAAGGCTGTTGGTATGGAATTGATCTGGGAAATTAAACTGAAATGACCTCTTCTGCCAATTAGCCAATTAGCCTGGCACAGCGCCTGGCCGATATATCCGTTTGCCACTCATTTTATAGTCATTCTAGTGATTTTAAGCAAGGGAATTTAATGCTATTAACCTCAGTACAGTCTCTGAAAGTTGTTTACAGAAAGTACCAAGTGTGCTACTCAAAGGCTTATTTGAACTCGACAAGTTTTAATTTTCCCTCTTATTTTCTGGGTCTTACGCCAGTCGACAGACTCCATAGATGTTCATTTGTTTTGCCTCGTTCTCCCGCCTTTCATTTCCCCATTTCCGTAATTCTTTTATTTTTCGATTTTCTTTATTTCTTGTCTGGCTAAATCACATCACCCCTCCCCTCCCTCCGCTTTGATAAATAATTTGCGGCGATGCGCGGAGCCGTCAGTCATGTGGGCTAGCGTGGCGTGGGCTCTGCCGTGATGCGATAACCCGCTCGCATCTCTTGGCTGCGGCATGGAGATTTATTGAGCCGCGATAAGTGAAGAGCTAGCCATCACGCTCAGCCAAATAGACTCCCCTATGCGTTTATTCTTATTGCGACGAGAGATGCAAAATGTCTCCCCAGAGGGCCCGACGGCTGCCAAAAGAGGCCTGGCAGGCTGTACGTGTCATTACTTTCTATTAGATAAAGAAGGAAATGCGGCTCGCTGGGACTTGGGCGATGATGGCAGTCGTTTGTATGAGTGACAGAGCATCACTCACCAGCAGACCCGAAGACGACTGCCAGACGCTGCGTCCTGTCTTGTGCTGTCATATTTTTCTCCCCTGTTTAAGATGTTTTTGTCTTCGCAGAGTTTTGAAGTCATTAAGGAGCTGCGAGCTCTCGGGCTGTTGTTGTCCTATCGGAGGATGTCAGAGGAACTGGCTTCGGGACAGACCGCTGAGGCCTCAGCAAATGCAATATTACACTCTGAGTTCTAATAAGCACATGACAAATGGAGAATTATACTACCTATATTCACACAATCAATCTGACACATGCATAAACATTTTCTAATAATAGTTTCACAAAAGATACCAAGGATAGTTTCGGTTCTTGATTGGTCGACATTTGAGATAAAAGATATTACAATCTTAATATTCTGTGGGTATTAGTCTCATTAGTATTTGTTGGTATTTATACATAAAGTACAAGCACAAATGAAAATGAAATGAAAACAAAATACTGTAAATAATAATAAAAATGTGTTACAGTTGTATACAAAAAGTACATATAATTTATTTTATAAAATAATAATAAAAAAGGTTTTATTTCAGCTATAATTTCTCATTGTTGTTTACTTTAACCTGAAGTACTAAATAACTAAATAAACTAAAAAATAATAAATAAAGATGTATAAAAAATACATAAACACATAACAAACTAATAAAAATGATAAAAACACAACAACACTATTAAAAATGCATACAAATATTAAAATAAAACAATACTCAAATTTATAGTATATTACTGCAAACAGCAAAAGGCATAACTCTTTTCCTGAGCTTACATGTGAGACACTATATCTTTTAATGGATTTAATTAATAAAACATTTTTTTAAGTGTGTAATTTAGTATTACCATTAGTGTCACCAAAGAGAACTGCAAAAAAAAAAAAAATTTTAATAGTATGAAATGTTTTCAAACATTGACATGTGCATAATAAGCCGGAATATGAGAAAATATTTTAACGTATGAAAGAAATGTACACAATAATGATTTTTAATTTTTTTAATAGCTGTGCTATTTTGTAAAATATGGTCATGGCTCAAGTCGTACTTTATTGATTAATTAAATAGGACTGTCAACTTTAACTGCATATCTGAAAGTTCTATTAGTTTTGAAACTGTTTAGGTTCTTATTGATCAAATTATGAGTATTTTGATTGCATGCACCATCAGAGACCCCCGCAGTGATTGGACAAGGTCTTTTAAGACTATATTTTCCATTTCACCTTCTCCTAATATGTGCGGTTGTTTCTGCTCATCCACCCTGAGCATGTCAAATCCCTTCTCATCAAATATTCACACCACCAACGTCTGTAATGATTTCCTGTCGCTTTGTATCTTTTGCATCCTGTGATTTCCCTTCCTTCTCCTCTGTGTCACATTCGACTGAGGTCAGCTAGTGTGATGCACAGATGGGTTTTAGATCTTTGCTACCAAGGTAGAGATTATGTTCTCAAAGTGTTGTAAAGATGCAGTGATTGAGTATATGCATATTAGGTGGATGAAATTATTGATGAATTTGCGGCAGCTGTATGTAAAATTTTTGACTAGCCAAATGTCAACCGCTGAGTAACATATAATTTATTTAAGCCACAAAATAAGTTCCATTCCATAAAATAAGTCTAATGAACTACGCAAAAAGCATTTAATGTCTCCAGAATGTTTTCAAAAATCAAACATATTTTCACTCCTCATGCACGTTATCACGTCCATCAAAAGCTTAGACTGGGATATTATTAACTAAAAACATCACCATATAGTTGCCAGCTAAGAAATAAGTAATTATGATCTTACAATCCATCTGTTTTCAAATCCATGTCAAATGAATAGCACAACAGCAATATCTGTCAAGAAATAACATGCACAAGAGGTCCAGGGAGTACATGCTTTTCCTGAATAACCCATACTATCGGATGTTTTGAGTACATCATCGCTTTCTGAAAAGATGGAGAAAATGGCGGCTAGAAAGGCTTTCCAAATGCTGTCTGTCAGAGACGTAACATACCTAATACATAATGCACGCGAGTATACATTTTTTCTTCACTCACTGAAATTGACAGGTGATTTTTATAAAATGTAATTTGATCGCTATCTTCTCAGTTGTTTAAAAGGATTACAGCAATTATGAAAATTTAATTTGTTTAATTTTCCAATATATATTGAGTAACATGTTTTGCTCTCAAATATTTTGTGGAATTTCATCTCCAGATCACACATCTACACCTCAACACATTTGTGTCCGTTCAGTGGGTAATGACTCAGACTTTGTTGACCCTTCTTGATTCGGTTCATCGCCCTCTCTTCCTATGGTGATGTGCCTCAGGGTATGTTCAGTCTTATGTCTGTTAAAAACAGATAAATGTGTCCACACATCAACACCTGTAATCCAACTCCAGCGCTCTGTCTGGTTTATTGGCAGGTGATTGAAGCTGTGTCAGGTCATAATTCAACCAGGCTGAGATCCAGAGCCATTCCCACTGATTTCGCCTGACAAAGGCTTAGTTTAGTGTGATTTGGCTCGTTGTAAAAGTCAATGGTCCACTACTTGGTTTTAAAGGTTCAGTGAGTTCTCAGTTATTTCAGCTGTCAATATTTCAGAGCTGCAGATGTTAATGGCACTCAGCAAGGTTGGCGTTTAATAGTCATGGCACATTTTTGCTTGTCTCAAAGAATACGCATGACTCTACCTGTTCAGCCATTTGTTTGCTTCAGTTTCATGGAAAAACAGTGACTTTGCATATCTTTCCAAATGTGGGAATAACTAACTAGTAAGCTTAGATGCTATGCTAATTCACTGTTAGCAATGTGTTCAAGCAAATGAGCAAATAAATAAATTAACACAGACACACACACACAGTGCTTCATTCATGATATAAAAAGTAAGAACTGTATATACCACAAAAAATGTTTCCAATATTGGAAAAATTATACAGATACAATACCGATATTCATAGGCCTACTGCAAAACTGAACTAGCAACCCATATTAATATATTTATTGATATGGTTACTTAATATATACTGTAGGTGGAGGAAAAAAACAGGTCTATTTTAATGAATAAAACTAAACCTTTAAAAAAAAAAATGGTAGTGGTGAAGATATAAGTATCTGCCGATATTAGTGTTTTTCGGCCAATTTTGAAAGCATAAAATTGGTAGTAAAATTATTATTGGGCATTATTCTGATTAGGCCAATATTGGAAGCAACTAATTTGTATAATATGATTATTGTTATCAATATCGGTAATGGTTAAGCTATTATTTTAAACAGTATTTATAATATTAAGCAGATTATCGGAATCTGCCTGCTCTGGCTGATACTGTGAGCAGAATATATATATATATATATATATATATATATATATATATATGAATGAATGAGGCATTTATATAGCGCTTTATTGTGTATGTATTGCAATACACCCAAAGCGCTTTACAATCATGTGGGGGATGGTGCGACAGCAGCCACAGGACAACGGCGCCAGTGCGCTCACCACACACCAGCTACAGGTGGAGAGGAGAGAGAGTCATAGAGCCAATCAAGTGGTTGGGGATTATTGGGAAGCCATGATTGACAAGGGCCAGTGGAGGGAATATGGCCAGGACACCAGGGTTACACCCCTACTCTTTATGATGAGTGTCATGGGATTTTTAATGACCACAGAGAGTCAGGACCTCGGTTTAACGTCTCATCCGAAAGACGGTGCTTTTTTACAGTATAGCATCCCCGTCACTATACTGGGGCGTTAGGACCCACACAGACCACAGGGTGAGCACCCCCTGCTGGTCTCACTAACACCTCTTCCAACAGCAACCTAGTTTTCCCAGGAGGTCTCCCATCCAGGTACTGACCAGGCTCAGCCCTGCTTAGCTTCCATGGGCAACCGGTCTTGGGCTGCAGGGTGATATGGCTGTATGTATGTATCTATATATATCAGCCAGAGCAGGCAGATTCCGATATAGATGTATATAGATGTATATATATATATATATATTATTATTATTATTATCTTTATTATTATTATCTTTTTTTTTTTTTTTTTTTTACATCTTATGTTCATTAATATTGGTCTGACTAGGCCATAATTGGAAACAGATCATTTGTATTAGTATGATTATCAATTATAATTTTTCCTAATTTAAACAATACTCTCTCTCTGTGCCAATTTTTGAAAGTATAAAACAGTTAATCCTTCAATATTAATACATCATTAGTTGATATTGCTGTAGTAGAACTCAATACAGTAATAGAACTCAATCAGTACTTTTTTAACTGACTGACCCAAACAGAAATATCATACAGTCAATTAAAAATGGTATAAAAATAACATCTGGTCCCATTGTGACATGGGAGACCTTTTTATTTATTAATGTTTGCTTTGTTTGGCTAAACTGTTTCCTTGGTCTATGAGTAAGGATCTTCAAATTAATAAAGATTTGTGGAGGCTGTTGGTTTTAGAAGTGCATGATGGGATAGACTTTATTTAAAGAAGGCATAAGCGAGACTCGCTCTCTGTGTCCATCTCTTGCGAACGTATAGTTATTTGTGCAATCTGTTGAGTACAGTCTGCCAAACTGCATTTGTGCTTTATAATAATACTATTCATAAATATGAATGTGTCTGGAGATGGCCATGCTTCTCTGACACATTTCTGAGTGTCCCTGAGAGATGATTTTTACAATACCATCTTCTCACATTTATTACCCTCTGTCGAACGCTTTCAAACAGTCCTGAATCATGAGCAGCGGTGTACTTTGATGCCACTGGAGAAAGCCATAGATGGATTTGAAAGGAATCTATTTGGCACTTCAGCTCTTTTGTCAGTCTTTTCCTCAAGAAAAAAAGAGAGAATGGGATCTCTTTGTATTTCCCCTCTCTTGTTCTCCAGTCTCGGTTTTTTTCGCTCTTCCACCTCCCTTTGCTTTGTCCAGGGGAATCATTACTGTTTTGCTGAATATTTCAAACACTTCAATACCTCTCTTCTCATTCACCTGACAAACACCCTCCCACATCTGCCCCCGAGTTCAGGAAATAAATAAAACACATCCCGCGGTGGATACACCCTGAACCCGGCCCGTCAGTCTGTTTAAGTACCACCATCGCCTTCAGAGTGGGACAGAGTTCACTGAAGCGAAGTGGATTACATTTGTTTTCTCAGATGATAATGTATCAACAGAGCTATTTTAATTCTTTACAATATAGCATTTTGTCTTGATACACTGGTTTACATTGGTTAACTACCCACATAAATCGGCTGTGTTCTCCTTCCTTCCCTTCCCTTCCCTTCCCTTCCCTTCCTTCCTTCCCTTCCCTTCCTTCCTTCCCTTCCCTTCCCTTCCCTTCCCTTCCCTTCCCTTCCCTTCCTTCCCTTCCCTTCCCTTCCCTTCCCTTCCCTTCCCTTCCCTTCCCTTCCCTTCCCTTCCCTTCCCTTCCCTTCCCTTCCCTTCAATTCCCTTCCCTTCAATTCAAGCTGGTCGTGTGCTGGTCCTAATCTTCTCCTAAGCAATTAGCTCCTGCTCAGGACCAGCTTATAACCAGCTCAGGACCAACTTAAACTAGCTCATGACCAACTAAGGACCAGCTTAAACCAGCTTCCATGCTTCAAAACACACCTAACCAGCATATGCTGCTTTTTTTTTCTTTCCTTCCTTTTCTTATTTTCTTTCCTTTTGCATCCAAACCTTTCCCCCCTTCCTTTCCTTTTCGCTTATCTCTTCCAAACCTTCCCTTTTCTTCCTATCCTATCCTGTCCAAACTAAACCAAACTTTTTCAAATCTTTCCCAAAGTAAACCAAAAGTAATCCTTTTACGTTTGATCAAACAGAATATATGTGATCAGTTAGAGTGTGAATACCTAATACAGAGAATCTAGTCAAAGGGAATTCAGGGCTTTCCAACTGAATGTCTTCATATTTAATTTACGTGTGTAGAGATGGTGTTTCTACAGCTGTAGGTCTGGCTAAAGTATAGCCTAAGGGCTGTGTGCTCCTCTTAAAGTCTATAGAGATTCCTCATCTCCTATCCTGATCTTCAGGTTGATGCTTTTGTTTAGCTGCCCTTGGTTGTACATGTGTACTTCTGTGATTGAGGTAAACGTCAATACACATGAACAACTTTTGACTCAGAACACAAGGAAATGCTTAGGCCTTTTTGCTTGGCAGTGACTTTTCTCAGCTCTCTATTGTAGTTCTCATGTCTAACATTGCTTTTAGTTTCATACCAAGATAGCGAACTGATTTTGACAGTATTGGTGTGTTAAAGTATTTGTGAGTAAAATTCCTCAAGACGTTGTGATTGGGTGTGTAGAATGGGGAATTTGGCTCGAAGAAAAAAAAAAAAAACTACAATCACACCAACTCTCTCTCTCCAGATAAAAGTGTATTTACTCTCTGTTCTAACCTAACCTAACACTAGTGAAGTATGGAGTGCCACAAGGCTCTATCTTCAGCTTTGACCTGTCAGTCAAACTCTTACCTATACTGACGTCCTGGGCCAAGGGAGGCAAACAGTTATTTTAAACAGTCTTTCAGATGTCTAAACCACAGAAAACCTGTCTCTCTACAGCGCTGCAGAAATAAGAATTCTATTATCTTTTATCTGAAGCAATGATCTGAATTTTTACTTCAAAATACTACAACATATAATGTATATGGTTTAAAGCTGAGGTGTTAAAATATAGTTGTTATGAAATGTGCTCCTTTCTCAGCATAATACACAACTGTAAGCAAGCTATTTGTACATGATTTTCCTAATTTTCATGATTTAAGATATTCCTTGTTTTCTGAAAAATATATTGAAATTAAGTGTTTTGCAAACAAAAGAGAAATGAACTTTTTTTTTTTTTTACTCCAATAGCAGCATTTATTTATTTATAATCCATAAACCCACTAATTTTTTATACTTTTTTTTTTTTGTTTTTTTTTTTTCAGAAAACAAGACAAAAAATCTTAAAATGTTTTGGAAAGTAGATGTATCTTGATTCAAGAATGTTTACATATTTGTATTGGAAAACAAGAAAAAAGGGTGTGTGTATATATATATATATATATACACACACACACACACACACACATATATGTATGTATGTATATATATATTTATTCTTATTCCTATTCTTATTGTTGTTGTTTAATATGAACCACAAATTTATTAATGTATTACAGTTTTGCATTTAAAACTAAAATTTCAAGTCATGTTATTTCATGTTTATTATGCATTATACTGTATATTGTAAACAATGCCATACCATTAGACACAGATGCAGGTGTGTGTGTGTGTGTTTTGTGTGCAGAAAGGATTGCGTTAGTCAGAGCTGAGCTCACCAGCTCCCTGCGCTGCTGGTCTGGTGTTTCATTAGAGAGTGTGTGTGAGCTGGCAAAGTGAAAGAACCAGGAATGATTTTCCAGCGGTCATCGCACCTCACCCTTTGCCCAGTGAGGGACACATGTGGTGGGTCACTGGGAGAGATGTGGCCTTCTCATCCTGGTGCTATTTAAACAGGCTGGTGAAAGGAGTGACCGCCAGCTTTCAGATTTAATTCACTTTACTGATGACTCCAATGATCATATTCCTCAAATAGACCAATGAAGTATATTTTTGCCTTTCGCAAAGGCATATCTGATCTGTGGTTTACTGAAACGCAAGAATAACCATTTTAGACTTATAATAATTAATACTTTCATAACTTAAGATTGAAAGTGTGGGCCTTGGACAATGATAAAACAATAAAAATATGAAATAAATCATAAAAATCTTTTTAATTAAATAATATATAATGAAAGCATTGTAAAACTTTCCAAGATGTGACCCTCATATTAGAAAAAAATAAATAAAACACTGTTATTTTTAATAAAAAATCAACCCCTGGGACAAAAAAATGTGTCAAAGTTGAAGCTACACCCATTTATGTCCGGTCAGTCATGAGAGTTGTTTGATAAAAATTTGCAATGAAACCCATGGAAAATGCAATGTCACTGTGAATAACTGACGAAAACATGATTTCAAGCCATTTAATCATTTTGGATGTGGATTTAACCATTTGACCCCATATCCCATGCGCTGTTTGCTTTCCTCTATTTTAAACGATCATCTGTTCATCCGTGTAAGATATGTTTATACCAAACCCCAGATCCCAACAACTGTATATTTTCTTTCAATATAACACATACCGAGTCCATCCTGAAGTCAGGGTGAGCGGCACTCCAGGGAATTCTTAGAGGTCGACATTTTAATACTGGTAATTACGTTCCAATCTTCCTGTGAATCCACCTGTAAAATTGTATTAGCCATGCGATTTCCCATGGTCCTGTGGGGGAGTGGCCCAGTGCGGAAGTCCTATTCTGGATGTTTGATTATTTAATCAGTGAGTAATCTTAGGTCTCACACATTTCTCAAGGTCATGGGAGTTTCCACAAAGACTTGTGTGTGAATCTTACAGGGCTCTGAGGAGGATGAGGTGGTGGGGGTTGTTTTAGGTGGGCCCTGGTACATTATGGTTCATGAATAGAAATATGGATAGACAATATCGGAGGACTTGGGGATTGAAGAGTTTTATAAATGAAAAAAACAAACAGACAAAAAAAAAAAAAAAAAACATCCTTTTAATTATTGTAGAAAACAAAAATGTTATATTTTACTGTAATGCCAGGTAAGAATTTTACAGTATTATATGTGCTGTTAAATCTAATGTAACATCACTTTGTAAACAAACAAACAACTTTTGACTAATATATTACAGTTAAAGTATACATGCATTGTCTTGTTGAATATAATTTTTCACCTGGGTTTCTTGTTTTAATATAATTTAAATATATACTTTATATTTGCACAATTTTTACTGTATTTTATAATTACTTATTATTAATATTATTTTATCAAAATAAGAATCTTCAAACAAACTTTAGATGAGTTTGATAGATAGCGTTGTTTTGTTTAGCTCTATTGCCTAAAATTAGATCATAATAATCATGTTTTACTGTAACATTTTTACATTTTTAAAATGTAAACACTTACATGAAAGGATAATTGGCTTATTGAGTACAGAAAACAGATATAAATGATAGATAGATAGATAGATAGATAGATAGATAGATAGATAGATAGATAGATAGATAGATAGATTTGTTTGAAGATTGACTTTGAGGATTGAAGATTTATCACTGTATTACTCATTCACTCACACATCTCTCGGCTTTGGCCGGCGGTCATCATGTTGAAACTAACGCCGTCATGTTAGATGACTGCCAGCATATTTTCTCAGATGCAGGTGAAGTTGTGTCTTATTAGTTTGCACCGTGGGTCTAAATTTTGGTCTAGAATGATGATGTGGTAGAGCAGTGAAAACATTCAGGGCAGTTGTTTGCAGGGTTATGCTACTGCGCTGGTGTACGATCACACATCACACTCCTATCAGCTGATCGGAGGCACAAAACATGATCTGTGTATAAAATGAAGACTATGACGTCTGTTCACTTATAATCTGTCAAGGCCAAAGCTAAGACCAAGATTTTTACATTTTTGGAAAGAAATGTGAGAGTTTTTACCCACTTGAGCTTTGAGGGCTGTTGTCAGGATGTTGTTCAGGTGTTCTGAGAGGTTGTTAGCAAGCTATGCACTTGCTAGCATGTGGTTAGCATACTATGAGGTTGCTGGCATGTTTTAAGTGGCAGTTAGCATGCTGTGTGCCCTGATAGCACATGTGCATCACATGTACGCGTTTTCATTGTTTTTAGAGCGTTTACTCATCTGCAAGACTTTTCCTGTCGGATTTTAATGTTTTTATGATGTTTATAAATTAAATGTAAAACTGTTATTTTTAAAGACATTTATCAGCTGTTTGTACACAACATGAAACATTCTGCAAGCATCTCAGAGATGTACATGTGCTATCTGAGTGGTTGCTAGTGTGTTCGAAATAGCTGTTAGCATGCTATGTGGTTGTTAGCATGAGTAGTTGTTATATAGATATGAATGCATAGATGCTTCATTAGCAATGTTTGTTGCTATATACGCCCGATAAACAATGCAGGGAATTTTGTCTGTGATCTTCTGTTTTTGCAGTAGCTCTATAGCATCACTGCTGAAGAGTAATGAGGTGGATTTACTTATTGTAGAGTTAATGAAAGTTATCATGAGCATTGTGATGTTTGAAGCGGATGTCGTAACAAATGTCAGAAGACCGAGAAGATTTTAAAACGAGCGGTTCATTCTTAAATCCATGTGATCTTAGTGCTGTGGAAATGTAAACGGACTACAGAAGACAATGAGCAGAACGCTGAAAGGGGCGGAGCAACATAATGTCTATATGTAAGCCAGATTGGGTCAAAGCCAATCAATGAGCATGAGTTGAAAGCAAGTTGTTGCAACCATAGTTCACATGTATGATATCTGTATCTGCAATAGATTTCAGCAGATGATTTTCATAAGATTTAGTTTAATATCAATGTTAGATAATTCTGCATGTGCTAAAAATTGATTCAATTCTTATAAATATTATTGATCATCAGGGAACCTTACAGCCAAATTATGCTTAGCTTCTGAACGCTGTGAACTAATTATAAATATTCATAGAAATTTAAAGTGCCCTTACTATGCCATTTTCAAAGTTTTTAATATTGTTTTGGGAGTCTCCTAAAATAGCGTTACATGCATGCAATGTCAAAAAACGCATTTGTTTTCTCAAAATATGCATTTAATATCACCTTATTTTCCAACGATTCTCAAACAATTTGTTCGAAGCAGTTCTAAGATTCAGGCTCTCATAAACCCCTCCTTTCCGTGAGCCTACTCTGCTCCGATTGGTCAGAAGCCTATTGTGTTTGGTCTACCATGTACAGTGCGTGTCAGAAACGTTACACTCATTGCCATAGTTCTGTATTTTTAATGTTGATAGAAACATCTATTATTTACCATACTTACAGTTTGAGATTCAGTGGAGCCAGCTGGTCCAAATAAACTGGATAATGAGCCGTCTTTCAAGAGTAAGCGTTTTGTGAATCCCACGTTGAACTCCACAAGATTAGAGAAGCAGTCGTCAGGCACACACACACACACACACACACACACAAAAGATTGGGGTTGTACTGCTGAGTTACAGTGGAAAAAAAACAGCATTTGCTGGTTAGGTATGTTTTGCAGTATGACTGCTGGTTTAAACTGGTCTTAAGCAAAGAGCTCCTGCTTAGGACCAGTTTATGACCAGTGCATGACCAGCTTAAACCAGCTCATGACCAGCTAAAAACCAGCTTAAACCAGCTCAATCCAGCAGCCATGCTTCAAAACATACCTAACCAGCATATGCCGGTTTTTCAACAGGGATTTACTTTCACAACATCTTTTCAACATAATTTTTACGACACCAGCAAGCTACAGTGTTTGAGGGAGGGTCAAATTGTTTGCGACCAACGTAGATTGCATTATGTAAATATACACTCTAAAAAAATGCTGGGTTATTTTTTTTAACCCAAATGCTAGGTTCACCCTGTTGGGTCATTTTATTGGGTTCTTTTTAATATTTTAACCCAGGTGCTGGGTAGTTTTTCTGTAACTAAGTTGCTGGGTCATTTTTAATCCTATTTTTTAAATGCTATTTTAATGCTTTTTTTTCTACTCAACCACTGGGTTGAGCTTGTCTCCAAAGAAACAACCCAGCTGCTGAGTTACAGTCAAAGCATGTGATTTGGTGCACTTCTTCAGCCTTGCATAACATAAATGGATTTTAATTGTTATAATACTGAAATTACTTTAATTTAATGTTAAAATATGTTCTCTAATGTCAGTACTGTTTGTTTATGGGCAGGTTTTGGAGTCAGTCATGCCATCTCTCAGCTACAAGTGAAACAAGATCGAGGCCGTGGTCTAAAGTTTGCAGTTCCCCAGCGAACAGCAGCCCTTCACCGGCTCAGATTTCAGCGACACACCGGCACAAGAATTAGCACTATTTCGGTAAAACGTGATTACAGAGAACTGTTGAATACACTTAAATTAAAAATTGTACTTTGAAATGTTGCATTTCATGTCTAAAATGCGTGTTGAATGAGTTTAAATATATGTAATCTTGTAAACTATGCTGTATTCACCCAAATAAATTCAATGTCTTGTATTTTGTCCATGTGTTCTTGCTTAATAATAAATGCTCATCTTTTGATTATGGCTGTTGCCTATTCTGTGTGTGATTTCCAGTCCATTTTAAGCCAGCAATATAATAATTTATAAACAATAGTTGGCTTAAATAAAACAACCCAGCATGGTGAGTAAAGCGTTTAACACAACCAGGTGGGTCAAAATAACCCAGCATGTGTTCTATCCAATATTTACCCAGCGCTGGGTTGCCAAATAACCCAAGTTGGGTTGTTTTTAACCCAGTATTTTTTAGAGTATACTACTCAGTAACGTGTAGCCATCACAGAAATGTGATTCGAATTACTAACAACTCATTTAGGCTGTTCAGAGTCAAATCTTTCTTTTGAGAGACAATGACTTTAATTATCATGTACTTTCAGATTTACAACTTTGCAGTTTGTTTACATTCACATACAGCTACGTTACACAATGCAAAGAAGTCAAAATACGAAAAGTGATAATAGGAAACACTTTAAATCTTCGTTTTTACAACCACAGGCTTTACATGGCTTCATATGTTTTGTTGGGAAACATTTGAAATGTTGACCGTTCCAAGATGTTGGACGTGTCGACTTGTATGAAGAAGTAGAATCAGGTGTCTATGTCCAGATGTCTATGCTTAACATGTTTACTAGCATGTTCCGAGTGGTTATTAGCATGCTGTGCAGTTGCTAGCATGTTTGTTGTTATTAGCATAATATGTGGTTGTTAGCATCTCTGATTGCATCTCTAGGTGTTTCCACTTCCTAGGATAATAACTTTCAAGAAACTAAACTGTTCAGTCACAGTTTTAGCCCTAAATGTAGTACAGGACATCACTTAAGAGCCCACATACCACAAGAATGCCACTATATCTTGAGCAACAACAGGCCTAGTGAAATATTAGTATAAAATGACTGCAGAGTAGAACGTAAACACTCTGGTCCCTCTCCATTTGCGTTAATACTTACTCAAGAAAACAATATATTACCATAATTGTTCTGTATCTCCTGTGACAAGGCCTTGTGGGAACAGGGTGAGGAATTTTTACACTGAATGGAGAGAGACCTCAGTCTGTCCTCCTTCTCCCCCAGTCCAGACGAGGGTCTTTTGTGTGGCGTGAAAGCGTTTCCCTCAGAACGCAAGCATGAAATCAGCGCGGCCTCCCTATCTGTGCCGTCTGTCCTCTAGAGACACACAAACAAACCCAAAAGGGTTAACCTTTAACACACACTCAGATAGTTGTGGTTTATATACAGAAACTAAATTTGACCTGCTCATCAATACCATCAATTCTTTTCAGTTTAATTACAGATGCAGATCTACAAACAGCAAGACAGAAGAAATGCCCAACCCTCAAGTTTCTATGATATTCTGGTCTCTAGTTTTATTGTATTTCATCATTTGGAAATGTAATCGGGCAGCTTTCCTCGACAAGCCATTCGTTTTGAGGTGTAATTCATATCTGTAAGCTACAGGTTAGCATACATGCTAGGGATGTTTGTTAAATTATGAGGAGTAGTAATTGTGACGCTTGTCAAAGCGAACAGCACTATGGTCTCCATCTATGATCTAATGGCCCGAAGCAGAGGAGATAGCAGAACATGTAAAGGTTTTAACTGGGGTCTCTTGGCTGCCTGTAGATGGCGCTCTAAAGCAGAGCAGTTCATCTGTGTGACAGCATGTCAATCCTGAAACAACAATGAGACAACTTCAAGAAAAACAAGTCATCTCAAGTGTAGCTTGACAAAAATGATTTTATGTGACCCAAGAAAAAAATATGATGTCCATTGAGATTAAGGCACTGGACAACCATTATATATTTAAAATAATGTTTGATGACACAAATCTGTGCTTTTTATGGTTCTTGTTGATTATTAATATTGTAAGGAACTAGTGTTGTTTTTAATTCTCATTAATTAGATTTAACTAAGATATCTATTGAAAAAGAGTGAAAACGAGAGAGAATAAATTCATTATGACAATTGCGATTTCATTTTAATATTCAAAATATATGTCTTTGTACAATATTTCAAGTAGGTACATTTCCATTTCATTTACAAAACCATTTCAAATATTTATTTTGTTTTACCCTATTTAAAATATTCAGACAAAACATGACATATAAAATGCAACGTGACAAACAATGACAGGTTTTTAAAATCCAAGGCATTTGGGAAAACAAAACAACAACAACAACAACAATAAAATTAATAACTGTCAAATCACTTTTTAAGACAAGCATAAATTCTGGTATGATATTATTGCGAATCTTTAAAACAGATGTGCTAAAATAAGACAAGGATGTGGATGCAACACAAATCGTAATTCATGCGAACAAAACGGTGAGTGTGTTTTAGAGGACTTTTAAAATTCCCAAATAGGCACTATTTCCTCCATGAATTATTAGTACTCTCCGTGACTAATTCTGTAATCGTACAATCTATTCATTTAGATGATTTATTTGTTTTAAATAGGTTACGTCTGAATCCAACCTCAGTGTAAGACTGTTAATAAAAAAAACACAGGATTTATCGAATGATTCTAACAAATTAAAACACAATGAAATGTATGTTTACAAGTCGGCAATATAAAATATATTCTAATATAATCTCATATCAATTGAAGAGCTAATAGACAGCTTTAATCTATTATAAATTCAGGGCATCCATTATGCAGAAACTGGACATTTCTCTGATTCATAATAAGTGTTACGCTCCCACGAGGAAGGTGAAAAATGTTTGAAAAACATGAAAAAGTCTTTAAATGTGTGATTCGTTTCATAGGCTGTGAGTCCTCTGCTCTCCATGCTTCACGTGTATGTGGCTGTTTGAGGTGGTTTGGTGTTTAAGTCCGAGGTAATGGCTGGTTAAAGCCATCTGATGGGCCGAAAAAGCCATTTTGGTCCAGTTCCTGGCTGTCTGAGCATCACAGTTCCTCTGAATCCACGAGGCCTTTTTGGGACTGTCCGGCGCCGTCGCGGTTTCAGCCAAAGACCAGATCTTTGGTTTCTGAGGCGGACTCACATTATTTGAGGGCTCTTGCGCTGCCGGACTCTTTTTGATTTGGTCCTCCTCTCCTTCATCTGAGTTTGTGTCTCTTCTGTCTTTCATAATATCGTTCATAAAACTCTTCTCTGCTCCCGTGTCGTCATATTCCTCAGAATCCGAAACTTTAGACACTGATTTATCATCGTCCTGATAATCACAATCCTGCTTGTCTTCGATGTTTTCCATGTCAATGTTCTCCAGGTCTATTTCCTCGTCCTCGTCCCTCTTGTCTCCGTCCTCGTTGTCGCTCGTATACACATTTCCTTCCTCGTCGGTTCTTGCTTTGGGAACCCAAGTCATTTTATTCTCTTTTTTCAGTCTTCTGCGGGCGTTGGCGAACCAGGTGGACACCTGAGTGAGGGTCATCTTGGTGATGATGGCCAGCATGATTTTTTCTCCTTTGGTGGGGTACGGGTTTTTCCGGTGTTCGCTGAGCCAGGCCTTCAGGGTGCTGGTGCTCTCACGCGTGGCGTTCTTGGGTCGAGACGGATCGCCAAACTGATACTGGTGTCCGTATGGGTAGAAGGATGCGTGAGGAAACCCTGCGTGCTGAAGCCCAGGACTGTCTTTAAACTCGTACTGGGAGCCCTTAAACAGAAGAAAACAAGTTTATATGAGCACATATGCATCTGAGAGAAATGTGTGCTTATTTACTGCTAAATTTGTTTATATTAATTGGAGAAATATCCCAGTAATGCAAGGAAAAATAAAAAGAAAACTTTATTTAAGAGAGAGAGAGAAAAAAAGAGAGGAATTTTCCAGTGTTTGTATAAATGGAAATACACAGTTATCTCATTTTTATGCGTTTTTTAAATTGTATTATTATTTGTTTATTTGTTGTTTCCCTACCAAATTGGACCCTTAACGTGTATAAAAATAACTTTTGCTATTTTAACTTGATGTAGTAAGTTTTATGAAATCATATTTTTGACCTGAATAAACCAGTCTAACCATTTAAAAGTACTTTCTTTCTTTTTTTTTTTTTTATTCCTCAAGAGTTCTCGAACTGCTTTTGAATATTAAACAAAGACAAACAAATACACTATAGATTCTTCAGGTATACAATAATTTTAGTAATTTGCATAAATACACATTAAGCGTCATTTGTGGACCTTGACAAACGTTTTCACATTTCACTAATAAGACTAAATATGCCATAAGCAACATTTGCCGATTTAAAGAGATCCTAATTTTCTTTAAAAAAAATAAAATAAAAAAACCTTCGTGAGTTGAACTTACAGTTCTTTTGGAGGAAAGGGGGGAAAAAAATCATTAGATAAGCTATTCTTCATTACAGGTTTTTTAGCGTATTTGGTTTTTAAAGCACCGCTAAAAAGATGTGAAATAAACAACTAGAGAAACGAAAAAAGTTATTTTCGCTACTTATACTTAAATAAACGTACTTTTTATTTTTGAGCTGTGCAGTTAATCGGTTTAACGATTAATGCGAACGATATTTTCAAACTTTCCAAGACGCTTGTAAATCCAAATGGTTAGCCTATTATAATCCTCAACTCAAAGATTAATTGTCCACGAACTCACCAGCTGATTGAGCACGGAGAGGTCGCTGGAGTAGGGCAGGAACGCGCTGTATCCCTGCGCGCTGGCGAACGGAGCTCCGTACATGCTGGAGAGGACGCTGGAGAGCGAGCCTGACGCGCTGAGCTCCGCGCCGACGCGCCGCTCCGTGGAGTACAGCGGTCTGATGTACTTATAGCCGAGCTGCGGGAGAGACATGCTGCTGCCAAAGGTCCGAGCGACGGAAAACAATCACAGATCTCGCCTTTGACACGGAGGATCGAGTGGAAACTCGCGGAGAGCTTCGCTGAGAGTTAAAGCCGCTCTCCGCTCTGAGGTGGACTGAGGTCACATTCAGATTGAGTCAGATTGTTCACTACACTCGTGTGATTGACATTTCTAGTGTCTCTCAGGCCCCTCCCATCTCTGAAAACTCTCTCTCTCTCTCTCACACACACACACACACACACACACACACACACACGTAATGTCAGTCGTTGTCGGATAATTTTCAGATTCTATTTCCTATTATCGTTTAATCATATCGAACTTTATTCTGAATAGCCTATTATAACCTTTTTCCATAACAGAAACACGACTGCTTATGAGAGAGAAATAAACTTATATTTGCGTAACATGTGTCAGGAATGGCCAAATCTTCATAAAAATATTAAATAGCCAACAATTTTAAGCAATTTGACTAAATTATTATGACAATAAAATGTTAGATTTATAATAATGGAAAATGTTACGACAATATGGGTGTTAAAAACAGTAAAATAATTAAAAAAAACAAGAGCTTTTGTTATTTGTCATAATAATAATAATAATAATAATAATATAAGGCAATATTTCTGCAAACTGCGATGGATTAAACAAGAGCTTCTGTTAACATTAAGAGAAAATCAAAGAAACAAGAGATACGATATTGAAATTCCAGGAAAAGATTAAATAAATCCTGAAGAGACATATTGATGCTTTATTGTCCTCAGAAAACAGTATGCTGCGATTACATCTCCATCGGTTTATTATGAACACACCACAAATCTTATTTCACAGAATTTAATCCGCTTTATAAAAGAGTTTTTATCCGGCGAAGCAGATGATAATATCACTATTCATCGACATGTGCTTAAATGAACACAGAATAGAAAAAGAAAACGAAACAGCACTGTTCAAGAGAAATGAGAAATAAAAAACGAGAGCGTGAAAATCATTCGCGTTCGTTTATATTATTTTCATACCACTATTTGAAAAACAAACTACACATGACGTTGTATGTTTATAAGTTTAGAGCAGCAGTACGAATGCATCTGTAAATTTATTTGCTGGATTTATATAATATAATAATTGCAAATGTTACATTTCTGTAAAATGGGGGGTGATTTCAATAGGCTACCTTAAAATAAATAAATATGAATAAAAAAGATACATATTGATTTTGTATTATGGTGGATCCATAACGAGCTGTCAAATAATTGTAATAACACGATATTGGTTGCTGTTAAAACAAGATCTATAAAAGATATCCAGTCCGGGAGAGCTAATATCTTCCTTTCGCCAGAATCAAGCACCCTAAATGATTAGCAACTGGTCTTTGAGGAATGCTGATTTGGCCTGATGCTTGGAAAGCGCAATGAAAACCACACATCAGCACTCTCAGGACTTGATTAACTTGCTGCCGAAGAGTCGTCGGTGGATTTGGAGGTTCTCGAGCTCTTCATCAGCTGTATCTCCAGCAGCACTGATCTGCAGAGCTGTGGTGGACATCACCGCAGAGCTTGTTTTAGCGGGATTAGACGCGGCGCTCGACCTGTCAGCAACGATTTGCACGCTGGAGCGAGCTGGTCGGGTGGTAACGAAAAAAGAAATAGTGTTTGCAAATTATCTGAACATCCTATAGCTTGCCATCTTTTGCACCTGCTTTATTTGAGCAGGCAAATGGCCGCTGCAGTCTTGAGGAATCAATACTCTCTTCGCGCGTTTAGCCAGGAGAAACAGACTCCTTATGGCAGTCAAATGGATGACTTCACAGCCAGTTATTCTTAAGTAATAGATACATTGCGCTCAGCCACCCTGAAGAGACAGCAAAACCCATTTCCCCTTCACACCAACAGAAGCGTCGCGCGGCCGCGGACAGGGTCACAGGTTAATGTAATGCACGCTCGCGCAGTTTGTTTTCCTGCGAAGTTTAGATAAGTAGCTGACCAATGAAGCTTGTAATTGCAATATTCCAAAAACTGGTCCCGGATCAGTATATAAATCTCTCCATCCAATTACAAGATGTAATATTTCTGCACTCAAGCTGGTAATGAGCTCTAATGCCTGTGCTGGAGTTAATCCCCCTCGGATGCAGCACAGATCAGATGTTGCCTCTGTAATTAGACTGGCAGAAAATCATTATTTCATGTTCAAATAGAAAATGAGGTTGGTGGGGAAGTTAATTTCTCTCTGCTCTGTCAAGCATGGACAAGAATTTAATGATTTAATTACAGTTGTAAGCTCTTTAGATCAGACTTAAATGGAGCCGAGGGTTTTTTTTTTACTCTTTTTTTTCCTCGCCACAGTTGTGTAAAAGGCTACAGCGACTCAAAGCCTTTGACACGAGCTCAGAGAGCGCGGGGGTCTTTGTGAGCACTTCTTATTGCGATATTAATTGCCTCGCTTCCTTGTTTAACAACTTAAGTAATACCTCTTTCTTCAGCCATGATGACAATTACAGGAAATATATTACAAGAAGAGTGCACTCAAAAGGGCATTTCAAATCTTAATGGTTTACTTATTCCGTGAAACACAATAGGAGATGTTTAGCAGAATGTCCAAACTGCTCTTTTCCATACAATGAAGGCGAATGTAGACCATTGGGCTTCAAAATTACACAAAAGAAAAAGAAAAGTAGAATGCAACTTGTGCACAAGTCTTGTCATATCTTTATGAAGAACAGACAAAAAATGTAAGTCGTTATTTGTATTGATGATGTTTTTTTTTATTTAATACAAAAACTGAAACAATGAATAATTTTCCTTAATTGAAAAAAGCTGAAATAATATATACATACTAGATGAACTTAATAGAAATGTGAATTAAAATGTCTTATGCAACTAACTTATATAAAAAGGTTTAAGTACTACAATTTTTAAATAACTGAAAATAAATTAAATATTAGAAACATGAATAAAAATGAGAACTAAAAATGTAATAAGAAAAAACCTAATTTAAAATATTAATAAATCCTATAATACTATATAAATAATATTGAAATAACATTGGTTATGCGTTGACAGTTCCCTTCTGCCATATAGCTATCAAATTTGAACTTGCTTTCATGTCTGTTTGAGAGGATTAAAACTGAATAACGTCTTAAATTGTGGTCCTTTTGGAGCTTGACAGATGATCTCACTATGATGTGATAGTAGTATGAAAATAAACTGCACAACTATTATTTAAAAATGAAATAGACATCAACTATAGACTTCTATCCTATCATGATTCAGGGCATATCTCTCAACCAAAGTTGACAATCAAAAGTCAGAGATCACAGTCTTGACTCAATATTCATTTTTTCTCCTCAAATCATCTTTTAAGACCACATTGTCTGAGTGTCAATGATAACACTGTGTCTATGTTTGGCTTTATTCCTCTTAACTGCAAACAAAGCTAATACTTAAATGAAAGGTAACTGAGAACACTATCTTCTGAGCGATAAAGACCCATGCATTTCTAGGTTTTGTCAGTGTGTTTTCTTCCCCGCACTATTAAATGAAGGCCCTGTGTGACTTCACTGCCAGTGTGTAATGCTGACATTGTCCACAGTCCAGTGCGAATATGCAAGAATAGATTTTAGTATTCAGAGGCTTTATGTGTCACTCAACATGACAGACCCCCCGTCTCTGCTCCATATTCAGAATGACCCCTCGTTTTCTCTCCCTACGAGCAGCTTGCATAGCAAAATGTTTTAAAGGATTAAATCCTTCATGAGTTAACACTCTGTGAGTGTTTATGTATATTAATAGTGTTTACCAAGGCAAGCATCACTACGCTTATATTTCAACTATATTACGTAACACTTTATTTTAAGGTGTTCTTGTTACACATTACATGTACAACTACATGTATTATAATAACAACAATAAATTTTGCATAATTACATTCAAGTAACCCTAAGACAAACCCTAATCCTAACCCTAACCATATAGTAAGTACATGTAGTTAATTGTTATTACTCAGTAATTAATGTATAATTACACTGTAAAAAGGACACATTAAGTGTAACCCTATATTATACTGTATTATTGTACTGTATTTATTTATTTAGACTGTGCAGTCGTGCTCTTGTTGCCTGTCTCTGTGTGAGTGTGTGTGCGTGTTAAAGTGTGTGTTTGTCTTAGTAAATTAGTTGTGGGAGAGTGTGTGATTTTAGGACACTAGTGAGATTTGCTCTGGCAAACAGGTAAATCCCACAGCATGCTGTTACAATCATGTGTTTGTCTGCGTTTCTGTGAAGCTACACATTCCTGGGAGGTATGTTTTCTATATTCTGATTTCTGCTTGTATTATCCACCTTTTTCTTGCTGTAAAAATGCGTTGCCATTTGTTATTTCTATGGGTCTAGCTTCCGGTCTCATCCGCGTCCAGCTATTTTTAGCTGTACAAAACAGTTTTTTTTGCTGCTTGATATTGAAAATTGGTGTGTCTTACCATATTATTTTAATGTATTATCTTAATTATGATCACACTGGATTGTAGTGCAAACAGTTTTACCGTTTACTGCGCATTGCTATTCTTCTAGTTATTTACCTATAGCGGCTAATGAACTGGAAGTCTCGCCCATAGGCTTACTTCCACGTTGAAGAAAAAATGTGGATACTGTACTTTTTTAAATGTCATTTAAAACAACTACATACTGTACATACATTAAGCTATATTTTTACATTTTCTGAAGTGAATGTTAATTTGCATGTTAAGTGTGCCACACAAAACTCACTGTCATGATACTATCCACCTTATTTTGCAACGTGGAAGTAAGTTTTTTTTTTTTTTTCTGTACATATGCGAGACTTCTGTTTCATTCGCTGATATAGGTAAATAACTAGAATAATAAAGTGCAGTAAACAACAAAACTGTTTGTGCTAGAATCCAGTGTATACTTGTGATTATGATAATGAATTAAAATATTAACACATACCAAATCCCAGTTTGCAGTATCAAGCAGGATAACTGGCTGTTTTTGTACAGATAAAATAACTGGAAGTGTATGTAATCAGAAGTCTTGCACATTCCAGTTACAAACAGCTGTGCACAATCTTACGTCAAAAATAAGGTGGATATGGTGGGATTTTTAAGTGGTTGCCAGTATTGCTATGTAATTCCCAAGGTATTCCGGGTGGAGTGAAAAGACGCTGGAGAAATGAAAAGACAATCATAATCTTTCTATGATATTCTTGTCTTTAGATATGGCTCAAGTCCGTTCTTCAGTGTAAGCCTTTGGAGTTCTTTTTTTATCGTCCATTATGAGAAAGTCGTAAGAATGATCTCTTAAGATGTGATCACAGAGAAATTTTGTGAGCTAAATCCAGTCATTCCAATAGTAATCCACATGATTGGTAGTTTGTTGTAGTTAAGTTGGTTAGGTGAATTCACTGCATTCTGCTTGCCAAATTCAGTTTTCTGCTTGGTTTGAAAGTGACTTCTGTGTGAGCAGTGCTTCATACATCGCTGCGCTATTGCCAGTTGACAACAGACTTGTTTTGCATGTGAATTCTCACTGAAATATGCCAATATGCTCGTAGCAAAAAGGTTATAGTTACAAGCCAAAGTTTTCGGCAAAAAAAAAAAAAAAAACATACTCTACGCAACTGGCTAATTTATGCATTATGCTGTTATTGTGATGCTAACAAACATCAGTGTTCAAAGTTTCCATCAAATGTTTGTGCAAATAAACTGGTTGTGTTATTATTCAGGTAGCCATAAATATGTTAAACGTATACTAGTACGCTCAGTTGTTCCACCCTGACATTAGTAAACATACCAGGGGTGCGTTTACTGTACAGCAACATAACCACTATAGTACAATGATTAGTTGGAGAAACTAACTAGTCAGAGCAGTGACCAGTGTTGGGGTAACACATTACAAGTGACGAAAGTTATGTAATCAGATTACTTTTTCCAAGTAACTAGTAAAGTAACACATTTCTTTTAAACTTGCAATGAAGTATCTTAGTTGCTTTTTAAATAAGCAATGCAAGTTACTTTGTTTTCCCATTTATTTACTGACAGCTCTCTTGTTCCTGTGTTGGGAGAAATCGGGAGTGAGGTGAAGAGGCACTTCTTTCATCCTGAGGCTTATTAATGTAACTTTTGGTGTGAAAGGGCCTTTACAGTTGCCGGAAATATAACTTTTAGGTTTTTGCTATTAAAAACAAAAACAAATAAGCAAGCCCAGCTCAGGTTAAAAAAGTAACGCAAAAGTAACGCAATGCATTACTTTCCATAAAAAGTAATGCAATGAGTTACTTTTTTAACGGAGTAACGCAATATTGTAATGCATTACTTTTTTAGTAACTTTCCACAACACTGGTAGTAACTTTGTGTAGTAACATCCATAGTTTGAGTTATTTTGGTTCAACAATATAGAACTTTTGTTTATGAGGTCACTATAGGTAAAAACATAAAACCTTTATTTTGAAATCAAATTTATGTCATAATATTGCTGTAAATAATGAAAATAGCCCTACTTTGCTATTTTTGTTTTCCATTGTTTTGCTTTATTTACAGATCATTTACAAGATACTAGAGCACTTCCGCACATCCACACTCTTTTAAAAAACACCACTTTCATTCTGGACAAACTAAAAGACATAGAATGAAATTTGCACATGGAATGAAATATATAGATTGTACAGATTGTTAGCTTGCTTATTTTGCATGATCTACGTAAGTCTACATGTACTAACAAGTAACTAGTTTGAGAGCTATAGCTCCAAACACACGAATTTGCAATGCTGTTTGCGAATGTTTGTTGGAACTATGGTTTCAGGAAACACTGAATCATTGAACTGTACTGGTAACAACAGAACTTGTGACCATAGTTAGCTTACGATGCTTTTTGGAAACGAACCTTTAGAAAAAAAAATATAAATCAACTGACTTTTGAGGAACTGCAGCATGTGAAATTAAAAAGTGTTTTTGCGTTCATGTATTTGCATACTTGCAAATGTTTCTTGTATGTTTCTTGTTTAATACTTAGTCTTAACAGTTTGTTTAATTCACCAACCCAAATAGGATCAAGAGTGAGAGTAATGCTTGCTTTAGCAAAACCACCAAATACACCATCATTTGAATATTAAAACATTACGATCACTAATCACCGCAGACTGCCACACCAGTCCAGCCCTTTCAAAGCACCCAACACAATACGACATCCACCTCAATAGACACCGAACACGCATTGTAATGTAAAACATGCCGGGGAGGAAAAAGGCAATTATTATTTTAAGAGAATGATTACAATCTGAAATGAAAGGACCTCGGTGGTCCGCTATTTCTACGAGGGGAAGATTAATCTTTTCCAATCTGTGGACAGGATAATCAGGACTGTCCCTCACACCTGGTCTTTCCGTGTGTGTGTGTGTGGCCGTGATGGAGAGAGTAGAGTAATTAATGACTCTCACCCAAGGCTGACAGTAATGGATTGGCTGCTATCAGGGCTGGCCATCCGTTAGTTCGTGGGAAAATATCACAGCGTCGTACTTTGATGGGATCGAGAGAGTCTTCATCAAATAGGGTTTTCAAGAGAAGTTATCTGGAGTCAGACTGATGGTGAAGGCTCCTCGGGGCAGGTTATGTTGGTCAGAGTCCTTAACAGCTAATTTCATCTGTAAATGCCTTTGTGTGTTACAGTTCTATTGTATATAGGTTCAATACAAGTTAGGCTTCATGTACAGCATATGTGACATGCTGTTGAAAATAACTTCAGCTCATCTCTTGATTCGTAAAAAAGAAAATATTGTGTTTACAGTAAAAACCTTACAATGGGGCCAGTACACCAAGGTAAATGTTAAAATACTTAGACATATGCATATGACATATATGACATAATCTATAACAAATATTTAGACAACCGTACAGCTTTTTATTCAAATGGAACAATAAATCTTAGCATGGTAACACTTTATTTTAGGGTCTCTTAACTAGTTGCTTATTAGCATGCATATTACTAGAATATTAGCTATTTATTAGTAGTAATTAAGCACAAATTAATGCCTTATTCTACATGACCGCATTCTACATCCCTAATCCTACCCAATACCTAAATTGAACAACTTTTTTGAGTTGTTTTATTTAGGGAAATGTCATAGTTAATAGTGAATAAGTGTTCCCTATTCTAAAGTGTTACCATTAGCATTTAAATAAAAAGAAAAGCTTTACATTTCTGCTTTTAAAGCCTCCATGATTGCCCCATAGACTTCCATTATAGATGCAGTGTTTGCAAACCGATGGTCGAGTCAAATTATATTTTTTGTGGTAAATGACAGGATGCAAGAGATGTTGCTGATAGAGCTCAAGTTTCATTGAACCTGGAACATTCCTTTGACTCACATTCAGAATATCTATTATTTGAAATCTGATATATAATAATATCAACATGCAGACCTCACGCACCACGAGGCTCACTAAATCGATTATTAATGTTAAATTATGCTTGAAAACTCAAGAATTTTTCCATTTTATTCTGATATAGACTATACATCTTCTCTCAAACTCTCATAAACACATACACAGTGAGGCGGAAGTATTAGCATAAATACATTAGAATATGAATAAGTGTGAGCACGCCATTCTTCCTCAATAATGATTAATATTCATTCACATTGCAGTCTTCAGATCAGGCTCACTACCCAACAATCCACAACTATTAATATTTAAATGCTGGTTTTATTTAACAGCGATACTCTGCATGAGGGTGTTTATGGGTGTGATGCGAGAGATCTTGATAAGTTTCTCCTGAGAGCTGCACTTGAGCGGATACATTCTACCCGCCAGTGTCATCTGCAAAATCCAATTTAACACAAAGCAGTCTTATTTACAGAGAAGCCAAAGATAAACATACCTGAATGACTTTTGTCCAAAACCATTATGCTCATAAATTTAGCACCCAAACCCTTTTTCTCAATTTCTTACTTCTTGAGAATTCGTTTTTGTGAGTGTTTGGAGCCCTGCCCTCGATTCAAATGTTGATTCACCAGTTGTAGCCTATTGGAACCTTTTTACCAACACACAAGCTCAACATGCTAACCAGCACTCTGTGAACCACAGAATATATCATCATTGACATAGAAACAAAGGCATAGATTGAGCAAAGATTGACTACCAGAAGTCAGACATCAACCTTGGTTTCAAAACCTAGTGACCCAGCGGGAAGGATCTTGCTTCTGGAAGGTTCTTATTGGCAGAAATGTGTCTAAGATTCCTTCTTTTGACCATTCTTGAGGTGGAAAAGGCATGTATCCTTCATGGAAAAAGCAATCCCAAAATACATTGAGAATTTCATTGAGCTCAGTGAAGACAAAAACAAAACAAAAACAAGATTGTTGACAAAGTCAGGAAGAATATTGATTACAATACTACCAAAACCTATATAGTTCTGCATCAGTCGCTTATGAAGTTCCATTTTAGTTAGGATTCTGCCTTAAGCCTAATGTATAATTCGTTTTTTTAGGGTTCACGTAAAAGTGCACATGACGCAAATTTCGTTACCAGAATAGTACTCCTGATTTTTAGAATCCCGCATACTGTGTATGCTCAAGTCACGCGTACACATTGAGTGCGTTTACATGGACCCTCTTAATGCGATTATAATGAGATTTTGGCGATATTGCGATTATGCTTTACCTCATGTAAACGCAATACTTCGATCTAAATAATGCGATTAAGCTCATAATCGCAGCAAGCATAATCGTATTAACATAGGTGGCGTACTCCGATTTTAATCGGAATATACAGGCATGTAAACACCTTAATCGCAGTATTGCCGCTCTGACCAAAGTGCGCATGCGCTTGTGACATACATGAATAACGTGACACGCACCTGTAATAATACGAAGATTAGAAACGATGGAGGGGAAGAAAGCATCGCATTCTGAGGAAAACACAACAAGCTGCCAGCAGTCTCTGTTCCTTACCCTCATCCAGAGCAGAACGTGACGGCAGCGTATAGGCAAACAAATTCTATCACATTTCTATGGCGCCGAAAAAGCGTGGAATACAGCCATACAAAATCATTATGCATTAGACGTAAATAAACTTAAAACAGCGGCCGGTAACACTGCTCGTTCTGAGTCCATCATTTGTGCTGTCCAGTGGGGTATGTGAATAATGGCAGTAAAAAAAATTAACCACAATTCTTAGCGAATAATACGAATAATGGAAATTGCATGTAAACGGGAGTAAGAGCTTTGCTCTTGACATGTAAACATCAAAATGCGATTAAGTCCTTACTTTGATTATTGGAAATAATCGCAATATTCGTGCGCATGTAAACGCAGTCATTGACTTGGTTTTGCACTAATCAGTTGTTCCACAAGGTGGCAGCACTGGGCCGGCCATAGTCTCACAGTAGAGAACAAAAACTAAAGAGAGGAACAACAACAAAATACTGGAAATTGCAACACCAACAGATGCCTGCATTGACAAGCGTTTGTGTGAACCTTTAAAAGAGTACAAAGACAATTGTATTGGTCAAAATTTCTTGTGGAGAAAAACAGCGCAGATGCTGGACAAGATGAAGCTTTCTAGAGTGCATGTGTCGACCGCCTGCATTCATGCAGGCTATCAAATGGAGTATGCTTTGAAAGGGTATGCCTTCAACTGTACACTGTAAATTCTAGCGTATGCAGAAAAAATGAAGTATACTTTGGATTTTAGATAACAATTGCCTATGTAGGTACTTGCTAGGTACTTGAAAGCTTGCTAGGCTGTGGAACAGAGCTATCATCTGTCTTCATGCACCTCTTTACTCTCGCTATGAGCTGATTAGCTGATTTCTTTTTGTATGCTAACAGGACACCAGCAATGCCTCCCCTGTCATGTAGAGTCTAGCTAACAGGCTCTATAAGAATCTCATAATGTTTTACGCGCACGACGGACGAATGGCCACAATTACCATTTTACACTTCACTTCATGACGATTGGTCCGTAGATCCGACTGGCTCTAGCTACTGATATGGATTCGCCTGCCCCCTTCCCCAGCGCATTTACATACAAATTGAGGATTTTATATTTATTTATTCTTATTAATCAGCCCCATGGCAGGAATCACGCAGTGGTGCTCCATCAGTGTTTAAATACATCTCTGTGACATTTGTCCCCTGCTTTAGCATGATAGGGCCGAGCGGGTGGATAATGTAGCCGTGATTACTTTTTCCATTGAGAGGACAAACGCTTTCATTTTTCCTGTCATCTTGAATAAGTGTTAAAGAGGGTTTAGGGCCTTCACTGTGTGCTCAGTATGCAAAAGGAGTGGAACGCGGAGATGGGTGTATTAAATAACCATTAGCAGCCAGGCTTGGATCCATTATGACAACCCGCCTCTTGAATGCATCACGGTGATTTGGGTTGAGAGGAATCCACGCTTGGGGCTTGCAGTCCACTTTCTTTTCTTTTTTCTTTTTTTTGGTGCAGCGTTAATGTATCATCGCTTAAACAGCCAGCATTGGTATGGTAATTTTGTGCGGCACAGATAAGGGTGAGCTTGTGATAACTGGGGTCTTAAATCGGTGGCCAGTCGGAGGGGAACTTAAATCTGTGGGAGATCTGTGGGTCTGTGTCTTTGTAATTTGATGTGTGTTTTTTTGGATTGATTGATCAGTAGTTTGTAAAGTAAGGTCACCATCTTACTTTAGCAAAGGTGTTTAGTTATGAATAGAGGATTTAAATACACTATTACTTCATTCTGCATATGCAGTTTATAAGAAAACCTCATATTGCACTCATATTTATGACATTCTGGCATTATATTTCAAAGAAATATTTCAATTTGTGATAAATAAATAAATAAATATTCTATTTGAATTTATAATTGATCATTATTATTATTATTTAATTTATTATATTAATTATTTAGAAAAAAACAAATGGAAAACATTTACTTCATAGTAATTGTTTGCCATTTTTTTTCTTTTTCTAAATAATTAATCGGGTGCACAACTCAAGTTTATTTTGATCACACTGAGGCCAAAATGGCATTCACCAACCACCCAAGCAGATGTACCAGGACCTTGGTAGGACTTCTCTGAACATATGCATCATCTGGAAAATGCATCTGGTCATCTGGTGTTCCTGTTGCTTACATGGTACAGCATGATGGTAGCAAGGTCAAGGTTAGGGGTTCAAGCAGAGAATTGCATAGACTGATATATCCTAAGAGTATTTGTTTGCATAAAAGTGCCAATTTCATTCACCAACATTTTTAACCCCAATATTGCAAAAACATCTGATGGACGTTGTACTAACTTCAGAATTGAACAAAATAAAAAAGACATTTTAATAACAAAGTGAAGATTAGAATTTAACTAACAAGGTTGTGCAACAGTCAAAATGTTTAATCTGAAATGAATTAACAAACATGACGCTAGAAAAGCAAAGTTTGACAAGACAAAAGCTTGTTTGAAAGTTTTGAAGTCTTTGAAGTGTGTAGCGTGGAAATCTTAAGTTATAAAAGTAGCTTCCTCAATAGTGATGAAGAGACAAAAGAAGAGAACAGAACAAAGATGCTAACTGCATCAAGATCACAACCAGTTAAATGAGCAGTCACTCCAGGAATGTGAGGTGGGCTTGTCAGAGCCAGGTGCTTTGGTCTAAGGGTCAACTGAGAACAGCAAACCTTGTTTGTGTTTTTAACACATCACAGAGAAACCTCCTTGACCCAACTTCCCTCCATTTCTGAAAGGAAACAGCTCTCAAATACAGAAATGTGTAAAACTGCAATAAGGAAAAGCAGTGGCATCCTGTAATTTGCTGTCACTTTTTTTCCTTTTCTTTTTGTATTTTTTATTTTCTTTTTGTCATCTTCTCAATAAATTCTGCGATCATTCCAAAGTAGCTGTCAACTCTTAATTGTAATTATGAAATCATCATCTGTATTAGAGTAGACAAACTCTATTGCAGTGGTAGATAATGCAGCCACTTTAGACAGTAATCTCTATTACAGCTTTCAAGCTATTATTTCTTTCCGTTTGTTGCAGACATGGGAACTGAAATGATATTTACACATATCTTATATCCTGGAATGCAATGTACTTTTCAGAAAAGGTTAGAACCAAGAATTAAATTATATAAGGATCAAGATCAGTAGTTTCATTTACACCTATTCATTTTACATACCTTTTACCATTAGCTTTCCAACTTATTCTGGCCACGAATCATTCACTTCAAGCAATTCATTCCAATGGGAGCCAAGCTACATGCTCGCTGAAAGAATTGTGGGATTGAAAATGGATCAGAGAAAGCACTGAGAGTATTCAAAAGCATTCAAAAGTTGAGAAAATGCCAGTGAATGACAGTGAATGGTCAGTGGTTATGCCATCTAAACCTGAGACTAACCTGTCTTAAGTGATCCAGTCTGAAGTTGTCTATTGACATATATTGCTGTTTGCACCTGGTCTTAACATCAAATGCCTACCAAATTTGCAATGCCTTTCACTTGTCTGCTGATCTGGGAGGGTTTCTAATTCATGAACTACACACATCACTTGCTACGGCAGAGTTTAACTACATATTAATGGTTTAGTGCTTGTGTATATGTAGGCTTTTCCATTTTTCCATTAAAGAGTTGTTCTCTTTTAAAGATATTAATTTTCAACAAAGCTTAAAAAAATGGGGTGCCACAGGGCTCGGTACTTGGTCCCCTTCTCTTGTCACATATGTGTACACTTATGACTGATACACAGCTCCAACTGTTGTCCTAGTATCAGGAAGAGCTACAAATGTGATGATCACATGTGTCTTTAATCACCATTAAAAAAAAAAAAAAAGGTTTGAGTGATCAGATCACAAACTCATTGTACCACATTTACATCTGTATTTAGCACTGTCCATTTATCATGTTACCTGAGATAGATCTTGGTACCATGAATAAACACACATTTGGCTTAGCGTGTTAAGAGATAGCTGTAGTGCTCCAAACATTTGCTGCTTGAACTAAGCAATTCCACATTCATTTGCAACAATTGTCACACTAATCCAATTCTTAATCTCAGCTATCCTAAACTAGAAAACCGATCTCTGATCTGTGTGAAAGACCTGTCTCTGGCAGCACCCTCATTTGTAGGGCCAAATGTGAGGATCTGTGCCTATTGAGAGTCAAGACGGTCTAATCCTATTAAGAGAGATAGAGAAGGGAAGAGATCCTTTTGAAAATGGCAGCAAAAAGAGCAGCATAGAAGTCTACTACCATCACATTTCTGCTGGGTTTAAATCCAACAGAGAAATCTCACTTTATAAGAAGAATAAGAAGTCATACTTCACTGTACTTAACCAGTACAGAAATTTGGTTTAAAATGTTGCATCATGAAACCACAGTCATAAAATAATACGCCCTCCTAGAGAATTTGAGTGAATATATTCACTGCGCTATAGCTACCATTTCAAAAAACAAAGGCTTAATTGAATTCAAAGGAGATTTACTCTTGGCCTCCCGCAGTTTAGCTGAACCTCAGTGGTGTTACGGTAACCCAAACCTGAGCAGTCCCCCGGACCGGATGCCCATGTGGCCAGATCTCAGCCGCCCCTGTTGGCCTGGAATAGGTAAAATCTTCAAAGGCGTTGGTTCGACTCCTTCATTATGGCTCCAGAAGGAGTCTCAGATAGAGCTAATCATCAAATGAACTTCTATTATATGACCTCCTGAAGTGCACCCCCATTGGTTAAACTCAAGGTATGCTGCACCATCTAGAATATCAGCAACTTTCAAACACTTTTGTTACAAACTATTTCTCGACAGCATGCTAATGCTGAACAAAAGCTTGAATGCAGTCAAGTATTGAGGTAGATGGACGACTAAAAAGAGGTGGTGCGTATATCCGATTTTAACACCGTGGCATCCTGCCCATTTCCTTGGTCTACTTACCGCACAAAGACCTGCCTCTCAGTTCAACAGTTTATTATTTAAATCCTGTGAGGATTTGTTATTGCAGTTTTATTATGTTATTGCAGAGAGACAGTAGCTGACCATGTGTGCATGGCAGTGTCTGTCACTGTTACTGTGTAAATCTGCTTGACATATTTCCACTCGGCTCAAATATTCTGGATGAACTGGATGCAAATTATGGATTTTTCATTTTCAGTGCTCTTGTCATAGCACGTTACCTCAGATTAGTGACATTTAATTGTTTTGCTGGCATTTGTAATTCAACTCCGGGTCTCATAAATTCATAGTGTAGAGGTCAGTAATAAATATTTTGTAAATTGTATTTTATTTAGTCTTAAGCATTCATTTTTAAATATTATTATTGAACATATTTATCTTTTTAACTATGTTTAATATTTTTTGTGAATATGTGCAAGTTTGGGATTAAGCATGTTTATGTGCTTTGATCCTATAATAGTATCCTATAACCTGTATGACAGTGTTGTTATTGGTAGACAAGGCTTCTAAACTAAATGTTTAACAGTCATTTCATTCAGCGCCAATGACTCTCCTAAGTTTTCAGTCACCGAACAGGATGTAATTCATATGCCTGGTAAAACCACACACAGATGAGTCTTGTCACTTCCTCTCAGCAATCTCACTCAAGTAGGAATCTGTCGAACCCTCTGCGGTCCCAGGTTGGACAAATTAAAGCTGATTAGCGAGATGTCGGGTTTGTGTTTTCGCCCTTAAGCTAAAGAGTCGCTATGACAGCGATACCTCATCCCTTATCAACAGTGTTTCTTTTTGTTGTTCAAATCACCTCCTCTGGTCAGCGTGGGCACGGCGGGAAAGACTGAGACTAACAGAGCCGTCCTTTGAATTGGTCCTGTCTCGCCAGCGGCAGTGTACATAAATTGTGTTTTGGAGCACAGGTGCCCACACTGAGTGTGTATCGATGGCCTGTTACCCAGGGTGCTCAAATTGAAGTGGGAGGGTTGTGATTAGAGAACGGCTCTTTTGTTGCTCCTTAAAAAGACAACAAGGGGGAGGTAACACAGTGCCGGGCCTTGGCCTAAGGCTCAGAACAGCATGGCGGCATAGACTAGTAGGAGATTATGAAGATGGAGAGGCGTGACTGCGGAGGGGCGGGATTAAATCAAGACGGTCTCCTGTGAGCTAAGAGCCCATGGCGAAATCTCGCGGCTAACATGCTCAACTTCATGCACTCTGTAATTACCCACACTGTCTGTCTTATGGGCTCGGTTGTTCCCAATGAAAAGTTGAAAGTGTTTCCTGGCACTGTGCTTTGTTGCACTGATTCGAAACACAAAGGGTTGGAGGAGAAGTGTGCATGGGGCGCAGGTAGTTCTCAGCTGTGCTGTACTAATCACTCTACATTTGACCCCGGGCTAAATCAGCAAGCTGATCCATTCATCAAAGATCCAACTGAGATGGTAGCAGCCCAGCACTACGGGATGTCCTAACATGTGACAGCTGAGGCTTCCTAACAGTGTTCCTCAAAGAAAGCCCTTCCTCCTGAACATACAGTCGACCAGATTCACACACACATACTAGATCATTCTTTTAAAGGCAACCTCAATTGTTATGCTCAAACCTTGTTGTCCCCAAAGTGGTGGGGGTCAGGATTTTCATGAACGCACCCAACTGGATCATGCTGTCCGCCTACTCGGGTTGAAGTACATGCTCTCCTATTGGCTGAGAGTCCAGTAGGTACCCCCACTCCATCTAGTTCCCATTACTGGTCTCAAAAAAGTGACTTAACCTAATGTTGAGTCCTTCACCAACACAAGTAACCCAAGACCCCCTGCATAGGGTACAAGATGCATACAAACACCCTCAGGGTTCCTCATTTGGATGGTTCTCAGGGGGTTTCTTGCTCCAGTGGCTCATACCCACCCACAGAGGGTCAGAAAGGGCTTCACGCTTCTACCCAGAATATACGCTGTCCTACCACCTCCACAGCATCATCTGCTGCTGCCATTAGCCTAATGACTACAGAAGAGCTACAGAGTAGACTGTGACTAATTCTGCTCCACCATTCAGCTGTGGGTGCAAATGGCCATTTTTACATCCATATGGGTCGACATCTGTTGATTTCTTTTTGAATATATATGTTAAACAAAGGGGAAAGGCCTCAATGGAACCATAACAAGTTAAAAGATCAAGTATTTTGAAAATTATTCTAGAACCTGCAAGACTTTGAGAGGTTCAGGAAGGCTTTGGGTCAGTAGATACTAAACAATTTCAGATTCCGAGTCCAGTTTCTAAGAAATGCAAGTAAAAGAGAACACATTTGAGAAAGAGATACATTTGACTTCTTAATTGTTGGTCAAGCTAATAAAGAGCAATCTCAAATAAGGTTAAAACTCAAAACCTAAACTTCTCAAAGCACAATGTCCCATTCAAACTCACATTTACTCCCTTTAGCAGGAGAGAATTATCATATTAAATGGTTTGAAAGACGTCAACATTCTTAGAGCAAATCCTTCATTGAAATGGTGACTCTGAAATAGAAGGATGCATTCATCTGGTTTGTAACGCCTTTTGAAGTTGCTTTTCAGGTCATTAGCCCATTTCCCATTCACCAAGAGCCCGCATGATACCCATTTTGGCACAACAAAGGCTGTTAATGAGTTAACGCCTCTGGTCCATTCTCTGTTTTCATACAGGCTGCTCCAAGGGGCCCGTAGGCTGGGCCTCCATTGGCTGTCTGTCTTTTTATTGGCTATCATAACAACTCCCAGCTGTGGGAGGGGACGCTCGGGGTTTGAAGTTAACACAGACTGAGAGAGGTCATGCCAAAGTTGAGAGGTCAATGCATTGTTGTGCTGCCAGTGAGAAGTGTATTTAAGAGCCCATAAACAGTATTCAGCTCATTTGGCTAAGTAGCCGTCCCCACTAGTCTTTTGTGCCGAAACATTCAGGTAGCCAATTACACCCTGAGCTCCTCAATAGAGTTAATTTTTAGTCTGCTTTGTGGTTAAGAGTCGCTTGATAGGCAAAATGGGCCAGTAATTGATGATCATTAAAGGTTGTAAAGCTGTTTGGGGTTTGGAGAAAGTGATCTGTGAATGAAGAAAGACATAACCACTCTTCTCAGGAGGCCATTGTCAAAGCACAAATGAATGAAACCAACACTGGCCTGACCTTCAGTTCGTGAAGGCATAATGAGCTGGAAAAGACACAAATGCTGCAGAGTAAGAAGCGTATACTTCAGGAAAACTTTTAAGCATTTTATTAATTCTTATAGCTGATTGTATTATTCACAGAGATGATTCTACAGAGAATCTTAATAAACAACAAAGACAACATTCCAACAACAAAGAAAAGCCAAGACTGAGAAATCACCATGACTTAAGAGATTTTCCAAACAAAATGTGTCAGTACCATGGTTCAGTGATATCAGAGAGTAATGATACCATTGTATTTTGATAAACAGCATAGCATATTTTGATTTCCATATTCATAAGGCAATGCATTTACAGGATAAAATAAACTACTTGAAAATTTTGTGAGCTGCCTTGCTGCCTACATTGACAGATATAGTTTGATACTCCAATAAACATCAAAATACACAGTACACACAAGTACTGGGTAAAACAGTGCATTGCTATAGTAAAATGTGAATATATTTATAATCATCATTTCTCACAAAATTTTCGGCCCCACTTTATATTAGGTGGTTTAACTACTATTTCAGTTAAAAAAAAAATTACACCAAAAGTTATGGACTGCATAATAAGGGCCATTCTACTGAATGGGTGCCATTTCTGTCCCCAGGACATAATGTGTACAAATATGCATAAAAATTAACTATAAAATACATTTTTTTAATAAGCAAAGTGTCCTGCACATTAATCTATCTGCGAATTTAATATATATATATATAAAATAATAATTAAAAACACTGAAAAATAGCATTTTTTTACATGTCCCCAGTCTCTAATGCTACATTTAACATGAAATATAATGTTTAAAATCCTTCAGAAATAATTTTTATTTTGCGTTTTTGTGTACCTCCATATCCCATCTGTGCTTCAAATACATTTATTTCAAAACAAATCTATAATATTTTAGATAAAATACACATTATAATTGTGTCCCCAGGTTTTCACTCAGTCCTGGCTGTTACCCTAATACATTCCCCCTCTAAAAAACTTTTGACCTTCTATCCACACTGAGACAATGTTTTTGCCCAGAGAAATCCTATGATTGTCCCTGCATTATTGTTTTATATTACATACCTGCAAGTATGACAGAAAATGTACTTACAATTTCTGTCCTGTGGCAATTATGTATTAGACCCATACATGGAATGGCATTTGATTGTGAGAAAACATATCACAGAAAAACTGAAAAGGCATTATGTGTTAAGTTTATTATTTTTAATATTAATTTTAATTTAATATTTTATATTAATTAATTTCCGTTGTTTATATCTTATCTCATAACCCGTCCTCTACCCCTAAACATAACCCTTACAAAAACATCTGCAGACCACTTGATTTAAACATGATTTGACATGAAGGAATTTTTATTTATTTATTTATTTTTACCAGAGAGGACAGCTCACCAGCCAATGTTCAACACTCCCTCACTATATCAGTGAGGGCATTAACACCTCACATGTGTAGTCAAACATGTATACTAATATAATGGATACTCCTTCCTGTTACACAGTTTCATTCCTGTTACTAAATAGATTATTTTCTTACAAAAAATAAAGTTAAACCACAATTTTTTAAAATTAAGTTTGGTCCATCATTTACCCTATTGTTTAATAAATTGCATCATAGAAAATTGATAAGCTTGAGGTTTGAGTCGCCTTTAAAATGAAAAAAAAAAAAGTGTTTGTGTACTTTAGAAAAATACACTTTGTGATTTTTTTTTGTTTAAATGATAAATATTACTTTTCTGACCATGAAACCAACTATTTCTTTAAAATAAACACCTGCCTTTGGGGAAAATGAAGAAATCTGTTGACATATTTTTTTTTAATGCTAAAAAGTTTTGGTAACAGGACTGAGAAAAATGCATAGATTTTCCCCTTAAAAACCATGTAAAAAAAATCAAATAAAGTTACCTGAGATTGACCATTAGATATTTTGAATTGTTAAATATGTGTATTACCAGATTCTTTCTTAAAAAAAAAAGATAAATTAACTTTAAATTTTATATTATATATTATATATATTTATTATATATGTAGTACACTGTTTCAGTGAACATTCAGTCCAATTAAGCACACTTATTTTCCACAAGAGTTGTCTCTCATCCTTATTCCGTTCTTCACCACCTTTCCTTTCTCCCATTGTGTGTTTCTGTCCAGGAGAACATGATCTCTCTCTATGGCAGCCTGTGAGGCATATTGTTCTTGCTTATCATCAAATTCACTCCCACATCTGCACCAGCCGGAAAACAAACATTTGCCGAGCAACACAAGTCATTTAGCATGGGTGTAATTGATACAACAGGGTTGCAACTACATAACTACACTCCAATCAGCACGAATCAAATGTGTTCAAGTATGTTTTCTGGCCCTCGTTCTTTCTATTCTCATTTCAAGCATTTTTCTGCATCTTTCTCTGGTTCCTGTGGGCCCTGCTCCGGGTGGGCTTGAAGAAGTAGCTGAGGTGCAAAAGGGCTAACCTCTGCCCGACACCCAAAACGCCATATTAATCACAACGAAGCAGCTAAGTTTTTACCATTATGAGCTGACAGAGGCAGTATCTATTTCCACACTCTCGCTACTCGTCTCTCACCTCTTTAAAAAAATCAATGAAATGAAGCTAGAGAAGGTATCACTTCATCTAAACACATTAATCAAAAACTGTGTTATCAGCGTACGTGCAGCTTTATTATGTAGATCTGATTAATGTCTTTGATAAAGGAAGGAGGAATTAATCACCGATAAGCTTTGACTGATCACACTTTTTATTCGAAAGAAACGTTCTGTATACAAAGTGTGAGAATTTTTACGTACAAAACGCCAGTGATAGGGTGTTCTAAATTGTCACCTGGGCATTGATATGCTAATTTAAAGGTGTTTTTAATATGTTGCTATGCCATAGGGGCTTCTGAGTGGTTCATAAAATGTGGAAATAAATCTGATATCAATCGGATATGTGCATTTGCATCTGCCATGTAAGCAGCCAGATTGGATATTCTCATCAATGTGAGTCGTATATCATTTAAAAAAATGCGACAGAGATGAATAATGTCAACTCATGTTGACGCTTTTCTGGGTAGTATTGCCAAGTCCACTGTGTTTCCATGGAATTGGTCTACTTTTACACTGTTGCCACGGGTTGTTTTTTAGTGAAAAAAGGGTTGAGTTTCTGAGTTAAAGTGATTTCCCAGTTCACTTGAAAAATTACTTTCATTTAAAATAATAAATTAAATTAAAATTTACTTTTACTTTTAAAAGTAATTAATTACAATATTGCATTCTTCATAAAAAAAGTAACTGAATTACTTTTATGGAAATTAATGCATTACATTACTCCTGCTTTGCTTTTTGTCATAACATTTAAATAACATTTAGCCTAATATAAAAAGAAATTAAAAAACAGAAGTTATATTTTTGGCAACTGTAATGGCCCTTTCAGACAAAAAGACTCAGACTGAAGGAAGTGCCTCTGCACATCACAATTTCCCTCAACATGGGACAGGAAAGGTGTCAGTGAATGAATGGGGAAATAAAGTAACTAGCGTTACTTATTTGAAAAAGTAGCTCAGATATTATCTTGTAAATTTAAAAGTAATGCTTTACTTTACTAGTTACTTGAAAAAAGTAATCTGATTACGTAAATTGCATTACTTGTAAAGCGTTACCACTGACAATGCTGAATTAACTGTTAACTAGAGACTCGCTCTGACCGAAACATTTGAATCAATGAGTTTGACTCGTGAACAGCTGCAATTTATTCAGTCCAATTCGCGAATGAATCGTTCAGTGTGATTGCGAACCGATTTAACAGGTTCTCTGAAAGGAATCAGCTCATTCATGAATCACAAACGCTGTTGCGTCTCGGTGCGGGTGACAATTTCTCCAGTTCAATATAACGAGGAATGATGTGTTTTTAAGAAATGTATTGGAGTAAAATGATGTGAAGACCTGTGAAGACCTCGATTAAAATACAAGAAAACTAAAAATATAACAAAATAACTAAAAATATAATAAAATACCTAACTACATAATACTATTATTGTTAGAAATTGCAACAAAATTTAAAATATACACTTTTGAACTGCGGGTTTCGTCTGGCCAGAGGAGAACTGGCCCCCCAACTGAGCCTGGTTTCTCCCAAGGTTTTTTTCTCCATTCTGTCACAGAGGGAGTTTTGGTTCTTGCCGCTGTCGCCTCTGGCTTGCTCAGTTGGGGACACTTAATTGCTAGCGGTTATCGCCGATTTGATTGCACAGATACTATTTAAACTAAACTGAGCTAGACAATGACATCTCTAAATTCAATAATGAAATGCCTTTAACTGAAAATTGAGTGTTTAATCTTATCATTATACATTACTGACACTCTATCTTTCAATTTGATACTGTTGAGTGCTTTGACACAATATGTATTGTTAAAAGCGATATATAAAGGTGACTTGACTAAAAAGTATTAGCATTATCGTTGAAATGGGCCTAATATGTGTTATATTAGGAGCCGGACACAAGGATGAATAATAACCAATGTAGATTTATTTAAATGATCGGTGTCTGTGAGAGGGGAGTTCGAGATCCAGAGGGGAGTATTCAATCGTGCAAGGTTTTCCATGAGTAACTTGTTTCTCTTTGCAGTATAGCTGGAAGACGAGACGAGGGGATCAACAATGACAGACACACACAGTCGATGGAGGATCTGGAAGGAGAGTACAACATAGGATGGTAGAGACAAGCAGGTAAGGAATACAAGGTAAGTACTTGGAAGGTAAGGATATCTTTAGCTTTCTTGAGGTCGGAGTCCACGTTGAGAATAATGAGATCGGATGGCGTGGTGTGAGTTGTGCTGGCTTAAGTATTGGGATTGATGACGGTGGTGATTGGGTGCAGGTGCGTGTGATTAGTATTCGGGTGACCTGGAACGCTGTGATTGGTGGAGTGAAGGGCCTGACTGATCCGTGACAGTACCCCCCTCTCCACGGCCCGCTCCTGAGGGCCGACCTCGGTGTCGTGGTGGTCTACCCCTGCCTCGGGGTGCTGGGCGATTGATATGTGTTGAATGAAACTCTTCAAGAAGTGTTGGATCCAGGATATCGTCTCTGGGTACCCAAGATCATTCTTCAGGGCCGTAGCCTTTCCAGTCCACTAAGTATTCGAGTTTGCCACCACGACGCCGGGATTCCAGAATCTCCTTGACTCGGTAGACTGCTCCTTCATCCATTATGAGCGGGAGAGGGGGTTCCCTTCGTTCTGGTCAGGCCCTGTGGAGACAGGAGGAGAGAAGGGTTTGAGTAATGATACATGGAAGGTTGGGTGAATTCTATATTGTGGAGGTAGTTGAAGTCTATAGGTGACCGGGTTAATGCGTTCCAGGATGGTGAAAGGGCCAATGAATCTGGGACTTAGTTTGCGGCAAGGCAGGCGCAGTCTGATGTCTCTGGTTGACAGCCAAACTTTTTGCCCAGGTTGGACGTCAGCTGTCATCCGTTGCCTGCGCACTGCCTGCTGGAGCTGATGGTGGGCTGTGTCCCAGACTCTCTCGCTCTCTCCGAACCAGTAGTCGATGGCGGGGACGTTGGAGGGTTCTCCCGACCAGGGAAATAGGGGGGACTGGAAACAGAGTACGCACGGGAAGGGAGTGAGTCCAGTCGAGTGTTGACGTAATGAATTCTGGGCGTACTCGGCCCAGCCTAGGAACTGGTCCAAGAGTTCTGGTGGCCGTGGCAGAAGGTTCTCAGGAATCGTCCCACTTCCTGGATTTTACGCTCGGTCTGCCCGTTTGACTGTGGGTGGTATCCTGAGGAGAGGCTGACAGTCACACCTAGGAGAGAGAAAAATGCCTTCCATACCCTTGAGATGAATTGGGGTCCGCGGTCTGACACGATGTCTTCCGGGAAGCCATAATAGCAGAAGACGTGGTTGAATAGTAATTCGGCTGTGTGGAGTGCCGTGGGGAGACCAGTGAGGGGGAGGAGTCGACAGAACTTGGAAAATCGATCAACTATGACAAGGACACAGGTTTTCCCATCCGACTCGGGTAGGTCAGTGATGAAGTCTACTCCTAGGTGTGACCAAGGGCGTTGAGGTATGGGTAATGGATGTAGTTTGCCGGTAGGAAGATGACGGGGGCTTTTGGAGATGGCACAGTCAGGGCAGCCTTGCACAAACCTTCTCACGTCCCTGGCCATATTGGGCCACCAGAAGCGATTTTGTAGCAGCGAGAGAGTTGCGTTGGCCCCTGGGTGGCCTGTACCAAGGGAAGTATGAGTGGTTTGAATTAGGTGAGTACGTTGTAGGCGGGGAACGTATTGGAGGTTTTGAGGACAGCCCGGCGGATTGGTCGATGCGACTGGTGGAGAGGTCCATTGAATGGGATTGGTAATGAGTTTGGAGGGAGGAATGGTTTCAGGTTCATCATTGTTGTCTTTTGGGGTGTGTATACGGGATAGGGCGTCCGCTTTGATGTTCCTGGTGCCGGGTCGGTAGGAGATTTGAAATTGGAATCTTGTGAAAAACAGGGCCCATCTGGCTTGTCTGGGGTTGAGTCGTTTTGCGTCACGAAGATATTGTAGGTTTTTGTGATCTGTCAGGACGAGGAATGGATGTTTTGAGCCCTCCAACCAGTGCCTCCACTCCTCTAGGGCGAGTTTAATGGCCAGGAGTAGTTTCTTTCCGCCGGGCTGAGTTTTCGGGAGAAATAGGCACATGGATGGAGTTTGGGAGGCTTCCCCTGCTGCTGGGATAGGACGGCACCTACTCCCGTGGTGGATGCATCTACTTCCACAATAAATGGTAAGTCCGGATCGGGGTGAGTGAGGAGAGGTGCATTAGTGAAGGTTTGTTTGAGTCTTTGAAAGGCTTCTTGGGTTCCAGGAAAGTGTTTTGGACTGGCCCTTGAGTAAGTCAGTGAGGGGGCTGTTGACGGTGCTGTAGTTGGCAATGAATCCTCTGTAAAAGTTGGAGAAGCCTAGAAATCTTTGAAGTTCCTTAATATTGGAGGGAGTGGGCCAGGAGGTGACTGCTTCCACCTTCCCCTTGTCCATGCGGATGCCACGCTGGTCAATGATGTATCCCAGAAAGTGAACGGAGGGTTGGTGGAATAGGCATTTCTCTGCTTTGAGGTAGAGCTGGAATCGTGGGAGTTGTTGAAGGACCTCCGCAACGTGATGGCGATGGTCGGCCAGGCTCCGGGAGTAGATGAGGATGTTATCTATATATACACACATAATTACGAATCGATGTAGGAACTCCCGGAGCACTTCGTGTATGAATCCCTGGAATACCGAGGGGGCGTTGACTAGCCCATATGGCATAACCCGGTATTCGTAGTGGCTGGTGGGAGTTACGAAGGCGGTCTTCCATTCATCTCCCTCTTGGATTCGGATGAGATTATACGCGCTGCGGAGGTCCAGTTTGGTGAATATGGTGGCGCCGCGGAGTTGTTCCAATGCTGCTGGGACAAGAGGAAGGGGATACCGGTACTTAACAGTGATGTCGTTCAATTTTCGGTAGTCGATGCAGGGTCGTAGGCCGCCGTCCTTTTTTGCGACGAAGAAGCTGGAAGCAGCAGGGGAGGTAGATGGAACAATGTATCCTTGTTGCAAAGCCTCCTCAATATACTCCTCCATGGCCTTTTGCTCCGGTGGTGACAATGGATAGATTCTTCCTCGTGGTACAGGCTCACCCGGAATGAGATCGATCGCACGGTCCCATGGCCGGTAAGGTGGTAGCTGGGCAGTCCTTTTCTGACAGAAGACGTCACTAAAGTGGGAATAACAGGAAGGGATGTCGGTGGATAATTTCCCTCGAGGGCTCTCAATGGAGGTGGTGTAGACCGGTATCGATGCTGGAACACGTCGGCATGGTTGTGGTAAGTTGGGGAAGCAGTGAGGAAAACAATTCTCACCCCACTTTAGGACCTCTCCCGTCCTCCAGGAGAGATGGGGATTGTGCTGCACCAGCCACGGGCGACCCAAGATGATGTCCACAATGGAACCCTCCAGAACCAATAAATGTAGCTCCTCTTGATGAAGTTGCCCAATTTGTAATCGTATGGGTCCAGTTCTGCGGCGGATGGAACGTCTTGTGATGGGTGTACCGGTTATGGATTGTACCGCATAGGCGGTTGGCGTGGTCGAGGTAGGGAGTCGGAGCTGCTGGAGGAGGTCCCCTGCGATGAAGTTCCCCACAGAAACAGAGTCGAGGAGGACGGTAACTGTAAGGACATGAGAGCCGGCAGTAAGCAGAGCATGGGTGGACAGAGGTTTGAATTTATGGAATGAGGGGAGTACGGAACTCACAAAGGCTCGACGAGGACGGAGGGGACACTCCAGGATCCGGTGTTTATCGTCTCCGCAGTGCAGGCACAATCGCTGGGTGATCCTTCTTTGACGTTCTTGCAAGGATAGGCGAGTGGAATCGGTTTCCATTGGTTCTGGAGGGTTGTTTATCTCTGGTTGGCATGGAGGAGAAGATGCGGTGGCTGAGGATGGGTCCATGGAACATGATTGTAGACGATTTGAGCATCAAATGGCCAGTTGAATGAATTTTTCTAATCCGAATGTGTCATAATACGAGCTCAAGTGGATACGTAAGCGGGGATCGAGCCCCTGTCGAAATGCTGTAATAAGGGAGGGCTCGTTCCAACCGCTGGCCGCTGCTAGAGTATGAAACTGTAATGCATATTGGTGAATGGTCTGAGTACCTTGACGAAGTTGGTAAAGTTGCTCCCCCGCGGAAGAATCCCCCGGTGAACTACTGAACACTTCCTTGAAATGGTGAATGAAATTGGCGAAGGTGTGAGTAGCGGGTCCGGCTTGGTTGAGGATAGTCTCCGCCCATTTCAGCGCGGGTCCCGTGAGAGATGTTACAATGAAAGCGATTTTCGCTTGATCCGTCGAGAAGACGTGGGGGTGAAGGTTTATTGTCAGGGTGCATTGCATTAGGAAGCCATCGCATTCTTCTGCCGAACCAGAGAAGGGTGTTGGGCGGGCCATGGGACTGGCGAGTATGATCTGTGAAGAAGGGTTGGTGATGGTGGGAGGTTGTTGTGGTGATGGTGGAGCTGGTGGCGTCGGTGGTGTGGATCGCTGTAGCAATACCTTCTTGAGGGAATCCACCAGCTCTTGAAACGGATTCGGAGTGCTCATCCTGATGGTATCAGTATTGGTCCGATCTTCTGTTATATTAGGAGCCGGACACAAGGATGAATAATATCCAATGTAGATTTATTTAAATGATCGGTGTCTGTGAGAGGGGAGTTCGAGATCCAGAGGTGAGTATTCAATCGTGCAAGGTTTTCCGTGAGTAACTTGTTTCTCTTTGCAGTATAGCTGGAAGATGAGACGAGGGGATCCACAATGACAGACACACACAGTCGATGGAGGATCTGGAAGGAGAGTACAACACAGGATGGTAGAGACAAGCAGGTAAGGAATACAAGGTAAGTACTTGGAAGGTAAGGATATCTTTAGCTTTCTTGAGGTCGGAGTCCACGTTGAGAATAACAAGATCAGTCAGTGTGGTGTGAGTTGTGCTGGCTTAAGTATTGGGATTGATGACGGTGGTGATTGGGTGCAGGTGCATGTGATTAGTATTCGGGTGACCTGGAACGCTGTGATTGGTGGAGTGAAGGGCCTGACTGATCCATGACAGTATGAGTGTTAGTACTAGTACTGTGTTCAGTGCTGGGGGTGAATCATTACAAGTAGCGTGAGTTACGTTATCAGAATACGTTTTTTAAGTAACTAGTATATTAACGCATTACATTTTAATTCAGAAAGAAATATCTGAGTTACTTTTTCAAATAAGTAACGCCAGTTACTTTGTTTCCCATGTATTGACTGACAGCTCTTGTGTTGCCATGTTGAGAGAAATCGTGAGTAAGTGCAGAGCGTTGTGTGTGAACATGATGTTACTGTAGTTCTAGACTAAATGTGAATGTGTATTTATTCATCTCATCTGCACAAATACAGATTCAGTATTCCTCAAAATGAATAAAAACAGTTCAATGCAAACTCAGAATATTATACAAACCTGCAATAATTCAATAATGTTAAATAAGACAAATATCATTTATATATTTAATCCCATTTTATTAAGCAATGTCTTTGCTACTGACCTTCGATGATCCTATTCATCCATACTAAGCAAAAATGACACATTTGTCTCCTGCGTCATATTCTTCATTCAGTTTGTTTGTTTGAGATGCACACTCTACTTTGCATTTCCTTCAGCCTGAGGCGTATTCATTTAACTTTTGATGTAAAAAAAGCTCTTTCACATTTGTAAAATAAAATATTATTATATTAAAAACAAAAAAGCAACTCAAAAGTAATATAGTGCATTACTTTCCATAAAAAGTAACTAAGTAACGTAATTAGTTACTTTTTTATGGAGTAATGCAATATTGTAATGCATTACTTTTTAAAGTAACTTTCTGCGACACTGCCTGCGTTAACATGATTGCTTTTATCTGTGAGTGCTTCTGCAAACCACATGTACAGGAAGGATTTTAATTACACTTTGTGTACTTTTGTCTGCGTTCTTGTACAAAAGCGCACCTGCAAATCTAGGCCAACCCTCCCACACACAATTTACACTTTCTGTCTGATTTATCCGATATACTGGAGTGTGCTGGTATTGTGTTACTCTCGTGAGTCAGTGCTGTAAAGCTGAACTACAAAGCGTCGCTCAATCATTAATCATCTTCACACTGCTAATATCTATATTATAAAGGAATAACCATGTTGACTCACCTGCTTTAACCTTAGATAGAGCTTCAAAGTAAGAGTCATTACGACTTATCGGTATCTGTTTGGAGATGCAAGAAACTGTTGTTGGTGTAGTTAGGAACACCACCCAAACACAAGGCTTGGCTCAGATATACAGGACTTCAGATATGTTTGTTATTCTCAAGTGGTTTTGGTTCGCTTGACAGATGGAGGATTAAGTGCTTATTGAGGGAATGACTCAGGTAGAATATGACTCTTTGAATTGATAAACTCTTGCTTTTATGCTTTTGTGTGGGTCTTTGGTTATTTATAATATGTTTGTTTGCTATTAAGGACAATAACAGTTTCCTGGTTACTGTGGAGACCTTTCCTTTAGATGGAAATTGGCATCATGAGATTTAATTTTTTTAATAAATTAGTGCATGTCTATAAAAAAAATTCTGTAGGCCTAACTGAAAAAAAAAAAAAAAATCGAAATATTCTGATTGCTTTAATGATCAATCATTGCATTGTTGAGATCTCTTCTGGAAAAAAAAAAAAAAAAAAAAAGAGAGAGAGAGAGAGAGAGAAATATGTCTGCATTTGCTCCCTGTCTAGCAGGTATAATTGACATATGCCTTTCATTGTATACACATAATTAAGAGATTTTATGTGTGATTCTATGGAAAAGGTCACTTTTCATTGGGTATTTATTTTTTTTTTCAGACTGAGCTGATTTCAAGTATACATGATTTAAACATAATGCTTAAAAAGTACAGAAGAAATGTGGAAATCATGAATAAATCAAAAGCAACCTGGTCAAACACTCTCATACGCACACACAACAACATGGTGTAGTTTTTAACTACATAGCAATGCCATAAATCCAGAAAAATGAATAAGAAATTACTGTATAGGTTACTTATGCAGATTAAATTTCTTCATTGTAAACATCAATACATATGCAATTATACAGTTTAATACAGTTTAGCATATTTATTCCCAAAATGTAATTGCTGCAAATAAATAAAATTACTTTTATATGAAAAAAAGAATATATTAACTTATTCAATAAAAATATTAAAATATCACTTTTATATTTGTATTTTTTTATATAAAGTCACTGTTTATTGTAATAGTGTATTATAATATTAATATTTAACATAATGCTCAAAATGCACTGGAAATTGAAGAAATTATTTTATTCATTATTTTATTTTATTTTTATTTTTATTTTTTTATTTGTGATGTGACCTAGACATGTGTTTGGTGAGACTCACTCTTATCTCGGTGCTTGAGGACAGATTATGCACACAGCAGCGCCACATATGTGGGATTAAAAGACTTGTATTTCTCCAGCGAAACATCTGATGACACACTGGGCGTTTCTCTAATGACTGTGTCAAGGTTGTCCCAATGACCTGAAGGGGGCTGGTCTGCTTCAAATCCACTGTAATTATCCAAACAAAGGCCAGGCCTAATTGTCCTGTAAAACAATCCAGCTGCCATTGAGCAGCAGCAGATCTTTTCTCTGGGCAGGGGTGATCCATCTTTGCGGTGTCGCTGGGACAGAAGGAGGGCTCTGACAGCTTAAGCCCTGATATATAGTCATGTATTGTGTTGTGCTTTGCAGACGGGAACACAAAGGAAAAGTTAACCTGGTTGACTCCATTGTCGCTGTTCTCTCGGCTCCATGGAGGATTTGGTGATAAAAACGCACTCTTAGTGACGCACAACGCACCAGACATGAAATTGGACGCCAACACTGAATCTGTTATTGATGTCTGTCGGATGACACAAAGAAAGTGTGTAACTTTAGAGAGAAAAAGAAGGGGGGTTGGTGCAGGAATGAAACTGCTCGCACCAGAAGAGAACTTGAAGAGACTTTTTCTTTATGTTTTATGTGTTACAAGAAAAAGTTCATCCTCATGCGAAATTCACAATTACATGGATTCCATATATGTGAACCTGGACCACAAAACCAGTCATAAGGGTCTTTTTTTTGGACAATATTTGGCTGAGATACAACTATTTGAAAATCTGTAATCTGAGGGTGCAAAACAAATCTAAATATTGAGAAAATCTCATTTAAAGTTGTCCAAATGAAGTTCTTAGAAATGCATATTACTAATCAAAAATTAAGTTTTGATATATTTACGGTAGGAAATTTGCTAAATACATCAATGGAACATGATATTTACTTAATATCCTAATGATTTTTGGCATAAAAGAAAAACGGATCATTTTGACCGAATACAATGGATTTTTGTCTATTGCTACAAATATACTTGTGCTATTATGACTGCTTTTGTGCTCCAGTACGTATACACACACACACACACACAAACGTTTGTTTTTGTGAATTGTGGGGACTCTCCATAGGCGTAATAGTGTTTATACTGAATTAAAAATCGTATTTTCTATCGCCCTACACCAACCCTACACCTAAACCTACCACTTACAGGAAACTTTGTGCATTTTTTACTTTCTCAAAAAAACTCACTCTGTATGATTTATAAGCCTTTTGATATATGGGGACACGAGGAAATATCCTCATAAATCACCTTCTCCTTGTAACACCTGCATCATACCTATGTCATTATATAAATTTGTGTCCTCATATGTCACAAAAACACACACACACACACACACACACACGGTGCTGGACAGATTACTTAAAAATTATAGTCCACTACATATACACACACATCCTTGATCCAATCAAATTCTTAAGGATGAACTCAATCCCGCCCTACATAATTCCCCATCTTTATGCTTTAAGGTCACATTTTGGATGTTAAATGTAATAAATGATTGTTTAAATTGGCATAACTGATTATTTTCAGGCAGCGGTTCACAGTCCAGTGCATCTAAGGATCATTACTTGAATATAAAGGCTTTTAACAACTTTGAATGTTTGCAATATTTGCTTTAGCTAGAAAAGTTATTGGCACACACCTGTGTGTGTGTGTGTCTTCCCATTTCTTTTCAAAGATAACCCAGAGCCTCTTTGTCTGTGTGCTTTGCCAGAGGTTGCAGAGATGAAGGACCTGAATCTTGACCTAAACAAACAGCCCGAGGCAGGTGTGAGCGACTGTTATTGATGGAGAATCGAGTGAGAGATGCTCGACCTCCCAGCATTCCTGCTCTTTTAATTGACAGAGAGAACCGGAGAGGGTAAATTCACCACAGATGATGCACTTGTCAAATTAGTACATTTTAGTATCATTATGTACATTTAAAATCATGTAAAAAAAAAAAAAAAAAAAAATTGTCATGCTTTAAAGAATAATTGTGATGTGTTGACAAACATAATAAAGCACACTTTTAACTCTAGAATTTATTTGATATTCCATTTAACTTCAACTTCATCATTACAAATGTGTAAAAATACAAATACATTTAAATTCATGACAAGTTTCAGTAGAAATGACATTAAAGTAGATTTAGTTTACCATAAATGCAAAAGTACTTATGAAATTACATACAAGGATCTCCTTAACTCCTATGTATGTAGTCAAAAATTTCATGAATTCAGATAATTGCATTTAATATAAATTTAAACCGTAATGCGTTTTCATTTAATTGCAGATGATGTGCAATTAAGCTTTCAAGAAAATTACTTTCATATTTGAGTATATATTTTGATGTATACTATTTTCATGATCAGTACTCTTGTAAAAGTATGCTAAAGTGTAGTTTTTCATAAGGGAATGCTGATTATGAACAAATTGCTGTAGGGTAATATATTACGGTCATTACTAAATAATTTCGTCGTTGATAGCAATGTAACAGGAAACGTAAACGTCTGAGTTCTATTTTAAGCAGTTCCAGCCAAAAACATATTCCTTTACCAGTGTCTGCTGTCTTTTTTCTTTCTTTCTTTACACCTGAACACCTAAGGACACATTTTTACACCAGATCGTAATTCTAACCAGCATCAGATGGGAAAGGTCACAAGCAGTGTTAGCGTAATGTTATTTTGAGATATTAGAATCATTTTATTCATCGGAGGAAAAAAAATAAAAATAAAAATTAATAAAATAAAATAAATTAAAATATTAAAATAAAATGTAAATAAAAAATGAAATAAAATAATCAAATAAAATAATTCAGGAAAGATGTCCAATTTTCTTGCATTGCATTTTCATATTTCTAACCGTCATTCAGGCATAATGAACATTCGCACAAGGCCATGCTGCTGAGTTTTCCCAGATGGCAGGAAATCCAGACTGAATACAGTCACTAAATATTGCTAGATTTTGATGAATCTTTAGCAAAATCTACATATTGAAGTTCAGAGTGTTTGATTTCTTTTCTACAAAATAATGAGCCACAGTCACTATAATGTCTTCCATTGTTTTTTTCTCATTCCAGAGAGAGTTTTCATAGCTGTACGCCACTCATGCAAACCACTGGTCCGTTCTGAGTGTCCGCTATCTGCGCATAGCTTTCTCACATCGGCTGCGAGAGTTGGTCTGATAGTGAGAAATACTGCAGCTAGTGTTCAAACAAAGACAAAGGCCTGAGATACAACAGATGGACAGAAGCATTACGCCGTGTCGTGTTCCTCTAGGCGTTGTGTTAATTGGGGTGTATATAAAGAGAAAGCTGGAGAGACTGGATTGGTATTTCTGACAAGTAAATGCAAGATTAACAGCAATGATGTTTGCGCATGTTTTGGTTCAGCTGCTCATGTGAATTCACCGTGCTGAGCCAAAGAAAGCTACTTGCTCTAAAAGTGACTTCTGACTGAGCTGCGCTTCATACATCACTACACTATTGACTGTTTTTCTCCTTAATGTTCTGCCAAAATTCCGCTAATGTGACTGCATGAGTATCGTCATCAGCAAAGTACGTACTATATATATATATATATATATATATACAGTGCTTCTGGAAAGTTTGTGAATCCTTTAGAATTTTCTATATTTCTGCATAAATATGACCCAAAACATACTCAGATTTTCGCACAAGTCCTGAAAGAGAACCCAATCAACAAATGATATTGTCTTTGTCATTTATTTATTCAGGAAAGTGATCCAATATTGCATATATGTGAGTGGCAAAAGTATGTGAATCTCTTGAATTAGCAGTGAATTTAAAGGTGAAATTAGAGTCAGTGCAATGACTATCAAATGTCAATATGTGACCTGTTTAATTTAAAGGATAGGAATCTATCAAAGTCTGATCATGTTTGTGGAAGTGAATCATGTCACGAACAAAGGAGATTACTGAGGACCTCGGAAAAAGAGTTGATGTTGCTCATCGGGATTGAAAAGCTTACAAAACCATCTCTAAAGAGTTTGGACTCCACAAATCCACAGTCAGACAGATTGTGTGCAAATGGAGGAAATTCAAGACCACTGTTACCTTCCCGAGAAGTGGTCAACCAACAAAGATCACTCCAAAGCAGAACGTGTAATAGTCTGCGAGGTTGCAAATGTTCCCAGGGTAACTTCTAAGCAACTAAAGGCTTCTCACATTGGCTAATGTTAATGTTCATGAGCCCACCGTCAGGAGAACACTGAGCAAACATGGTGTGCATGGCAGAGCTGCAAGAAGAAAGCCACTGTTTTCCAAAAAGAAAATTGCTTGCTAAAGATCATGTGGACAAGCCAGAGGACTATTGGAGAACAGTTTAATGGATGGATGAAACCAAAATATATGTATATATATATATATATATACTGTATACTGTATATATTATTACAAGTGCACATTCAATACAAGGGTATTCTTTATACAAGAACTCTAAAGTCAATCAATGATCACCAAAGGATTAAGTCTTAGCATGCAAGTTGAACGGCAAGAGGGTGAATAAACGAAGACAGCATATTCAGTTTTGTGTGAACTAATCATTTAATCACTCATTTCATGAATACTTGACATCACTGGACAGTGGTTCACACTGAGTGTGTATCAGGATGAGGGTGACGTGTGTATGGGATGGAGCTCTAGTGGACTGCTGGACGTCTCTGCACTGATGTTTCTGTTGCTCTGAGAGCGAGACAGGAGGGCAGACAGCTGCGCGTAACACTGGGCCCGCCTCCCCCTCGGCCAGCTGCCAGCTGAGTGGAGCAAAACAGCTGTCAATCACCGCAGACAACCAATACAGCAGCAGAGAGATGTTGACACAATACACAGAATGATTTTGTTAGTCATTGTTCTAAACATGCTTCTGTAAATGTGAAACATTGAATAGTAAATACGTGCCAGAATGAGATCTGTGTTCGGTAAAAATATCCTTGCTGCCAGTCCAGTAATGAGCTGCCATCTTCCCGTGATAGTCCCTTATATTGACTTTGGCATCTGAAGAGAGAGAGAGAGAGAGAGAGAGAGCTGTTTCAGATTGTACAGCAACACTTTCAAAATAAACATTTTGAATCACTGGTGTTATTAATAACTCATGTTATTAATGTCACCTGTGTTACACTGTGCTGCATTTCCATAAATACACACACACAACTACTATGCAGGTTCGTTTAATGGGACAGTTCACCCATAAAAAATAGATGGCATGATTTTCAGTGAGATTTAATGAATTAAATTTCAGTCTGTTCTTTACACAAAGCTGTCACATTGCTTCAGAAGGCTTGGAATACAGCATATGAGTCATATTATAATAACTACTTTCATGATGCTTCTTATCAGTTTTGCTCCAGTCCCCTTTCACATTCAAGAATACAGAAAGTTAACAGAAAAAAAAATGGCATGTAAAAAATTCAATGAACAACAGATATTTGAACATTCCTTTTTAAACAGTTAATTTTACTTTGTTAGGGGCAAAGTGCCTTAAAGGGGTGGTTGACGGGTTTTTCTAGGCTTGAGGGGTTTATCTGGATTCGTGATGTAATGGACCCGGGAAGTAACTCGTTGTAGTCCCTACGAATTGTTTTTGTAGGCATTAAACTGCCAGAATTTTAAAAGACGATATCTCCGTTTGCATTGAACTTTCAACACCGCAACTTTGCATATATTGTTTATGCTCAAACACAGCAACATTACACACTAACTAACGTTAAAAAAGAGAAATCGCAATCAACCACCCCTTTAGGGGTAGTCGTGGCCTAATGGTTAGGGAGTTGGGCATGTAACCTGAAGGTTGCCGGATCGATTCTCACGCTGGCAGGAATTGAAGGTGGGAATTGTGAATGAACAGCACTCTCTCCACCTTCGATACCATGACTAAGGTGCTGACAAGATGGGATTTTAATAAAAGTTGGCTGTCCATGCATTCAGAAATGCATTCATTCATTCATTCATTTGGTGCTGCATGAAAAGAGAGAAAAAGTGCTTTAAAAAACGGTAGGAAAACTTCCAATACCCATTATGCACTGGGCTAAATAAAACTGTCACTGAGTGGGATACAAAAAGCGGAAGTGTGATTTGTAGTTTTAAGAAAACCCCTGTTGCAGTCAAGAGTCTGCCAGATGGCGTTTTACATGTTTTGTTATTCCCCCCAATTTTTGTAACATCGCTCATGAATAGTCTGATCGATGCAGTGTATTATGGGTATTTCAATTTTCCTACCTTTTTTCACCGCAGCACATTTTGTCTGTTTTCTATGGAAGCCCATTTCTGCCACGAAAAAAAGGTAATTAGGTTTTTATCTAGCAATTCTGACTTTTTTCTCACAAACTGACCGTCATAAAGACCTGCCCTCCTTAGTTACTGTTGTTATGTCCGACAAGCCATGCCGCTCTCACGCTACACATCATGTTCTCACGCAGTGAAAAATACGTCACGGAGCAAAGAGGATACTGACAACACGCCGACAGACAAGACAGAGCAGTTACTTCTGGTATGAAACAAGGTCTCAGGACTCTCAGCTTTCAAATTTTGTCATTTCTAAAGAAATTCAAACAATAAATACTGTTTTGTGGCTCTTTAATGAGAGATTACTGTACTGCCTCAGTTAAAGCTCCACGTGAACCGATCATATTTACTTTTCATATTTTCATATTCATATTTACTTAAAGGGCGGAATAAACATGAATGAACATCAGAACGTATTTTATGCGTATTTATTTCAAGACACCATTTTTCAAGTTTAAGTCCACCAAAGTTAATCAACTCTCCTGTCTGATTTGTGGTTGGGATACAGCTGCGACTCCTGGGCATGTTCACATCAATATAGCGTACATTTTTCAAGCTGTACAACAATAATTACTGTTTTTGCATTATTTTGGTTAGGGTTGGGTTAGGTATAGATGTTAATAAAACACAATCTAATAGGTAAAAAAAAAATATTTATTGTAAGTTTCTGGTTGTAGCTGTCGGACAAGATGGCGGATTTGGCGTCATGATTGGTCAGATCGCCTGTCAATCAAGCTCTTTGCAAATGGTCAATTGTGAGACATAATCTCACCATTTGCAACTTGACTTTGTAACTCGCAATGTTGATTTTATATCACACAATTCTGACTTTTTAACTTGCAAATGTAACTTAATTTTACTCAATTTTGTAAATTTGCAACTCCTCAAAAAAACCTCAGAATAGTGAGATAAAATTTAGCAGTTACCTTTTTTATTTTTCATTCAGTGGCAGAAACAAGGTTCCATAGTTTTCTATTTAGCATGTAGCTGCTTTTTTATTTTATTGATTGATTGATTTATTATTATTATTATTATATATTTTTTAATTAATTAATAATTTTTTTTGCACTGCACAGCCAACTTTTAATAAAACCCTATTTTTCCAGTGGTGAATTGCATCTTTAAAGTGCGGTCACATTAGCAACATTTTTGCGAAATTAGCAAGCAAAAAAAGGTCTGTTGTGAGGAATGGGGCAGGACTAAGAGCCATGGGGGCGGAGCGAGTCCAGTGGCATGAATATTAATGAGCCCCATGGAGGAGCTCAGCAAGGATAAAACGAGGAGTGACGGCAGTGGAAGACAAGAGAGGACATTTACATTGCTTGTTTTGTTTACTTTTCTGCAGAATTTCATTTTGGTTGTTTGTTTATTTTGTCATTAAACTTTTGCCGGTTCACACCTCCTTCATCCTGAACTTATAAACGGTGTTACAAGGTCCATTGTCAGCTCACACTTTCAACCCGGCAAATTTGTACGACCACCTTGAACCCATTGCGAAATCTGCATAGGGAAACTCCCAATCGCGTAGATTCCTATTGAAATGACTGGATTTTGTCTGCGAAAATTCACAGAGCAACAGTAAATCTGACCAGAAACGCTGTTGTCTCACATTCAACACTGTTTTGCAAAGCTATGAATAAAATATGATTACATTTTCCTTCTCTCGCACTCGTAACACACAAACACTCTCGGTAATGACTTTTGCTAACACATAAACAGAGGTGTGAGTGTGTGGGAGGTCAAGGTTAGGCTACTGCCGCCTAAAAATAACAAAACGCACCGTCATCTCTGCCAACAGAGAGTCGTTAAAAATAATACACCCAAGTGCTCTCTCTTTTCAGTCATCCCCTCTCTCTCTTGCTCTGTAGCACATGGTGATAATCACACTGGCCTTGTAGCAGCCATATGGACTTGGGCTGATCTGGAGCCTGCTGGAACACCGCGGCGGTTAATTAGAGACTGAATACTGAGCAACTGAGCGCTGATCTCAATCCCTCCGCGCCTGGACACACTGAGTGGCCTTTTGAGCAGCTCAGGCCTCCAGGGATTCGGGGGGAAACGGAGGGGTAATTATTTGAGATAACAGTGAAAAGAAGAGGTGAGGACTGTGCATTTGAAAAGAGGCCAGGCAACATAAAGAGAGGGAAAGCGAGGGCAGGACAGAGAGGGGGCCGAACGCGCTAAAGGTCAACATCTCCTATTTTTATGTAGAGTGTCAACAGCCTGTTATGCCTTTTTAAAATCATCGCTCTTTTCATGAATGACATATTCTGTTGCTGGAGATTCAGCTTTAGAGATCAGTGCTTTGCCTGACAAATGAATGTGTGTGAATGACAAGCTGCTTTGACCAGCTCTTTTTAGTCAACGAAGCATTGTTGATGACATTTAAAGCTGCATATACTGCAAGTCTTCAAAATCAAATGGTTATCAGGCTTCATAATTCTAATATAATGATGAGTATGTATGGATGCATGTATCAATGAATGAACGAACAAACAAATGTTATGTATATACAATTAAAATTAAGCTGATAATCGCAAATCAATCAATCAATCAATCAAATATTTATTTATTACATCTGTACTACACAATTAAAAGAAATGTTGTTTTGCATATTATTTTAATGGCCATGGAAAGTATTATGACAGACAAACAAACAAACAAACAAACACACACACAAACAAACAATAAATAAATAAATAAATAAGGTTATTTGTTTATTTTTCTATGGTAATGAGGGGATTTAAATGTGTTTAACCATCATGAAAATAATATTACAATTCAAAATGTTTTCATGTTCTTTGTGGAAAATATGTAGGCAATAAGCAATAATTGCCAACTGCATTATTTGGCTGACTGTACATAATCACTTATTACATGGTTACTTACCAAATAAATTAAATGAACGGACAAAAATACTGATTTGAGTGTTTTGAAATCATATTTAATTAATTTATATTAATATGTTGATTTTTATTATTTTTATACTTTTCCTTTTCATTTTAGTTTATTTTTAGTGATTTTGTTGTATGTTTTTTGTTGTTTTTATTATTTTGTTTACGTATGTCTTTATGGCTTTTATTAATTTTTATTTCAATTTTGTTTATTTTACTACAAAATGTTAAACTGAAAATGAGCTGAAATAAAATAACTTTAATTTTATTAAAATTAAATATTTTATTTTATTATATATATCATAATATTTTATTTTATTATTATTTTTTATATTTGCTTTTATTAATGTTTGTTTTATTTCCATTAACAAAAATATTTTCATGGCTTTACTTTTAGTTATTTATAATAACCCAATTGAGTTTTAGTTCATGATAATAACCCCAGTAACAGCCAGATATGCAGCTTAAAGCTTATTATACAAAAATACAATATAGCTTGTACGTTTCTTGACAGTGTTGGGGAAACTTACTTTTAAAAGTAATGCATTACAATATTGTGTTACACCTCAAAAAATGTAACTAATTATGTTACTTAGTTACTTTTTATGGAAAGTAATGTGTTATGTTACTTTTGGGTTACTTTTTAAATTTGGGCAGGGCTTGCTTATTTGTTTTTAATATAAAAAATATAAAAAAAACTCTTCTTTTACAAATGTGAAAGAGCTTTTTAACATCAAAGTGAAATTAATATACCTCAGGCTGAAGGAAATGTAAATTCACGTCTGTACAGTAGAGGGTGCAGCTCAAACAAACTACATGAAGAATATGACGCAGGAGAAGAAAGTTCAGCAATTCAGATTAAAATATTAGGTCAGTAGCAAAGACATTGGTTAACTACAGTAACATCATGTTCACACACAACGCTCTGCATTTACTCACGATTTCTCTCAACATGGCAACACGAGATCTGTCCGTCAAGACATGGTAAAACAAAGTAACTAGCGTTACTTATTTGAAAAAGTAACTCAGATATTTCCTTCTAAATTAAAAAGTAATGCGCTACTTTACTAGTTACTGAAAAAAAGTATTCCGATTACGTAACTCGCGTTACTTGTACTGCGTTACCCTCAACACTGGTGTCTGCGAGGTTCGCCCAGTGAGGGTTCATGTTTGTAGACTATAACTAGTGTTGGACTGTGGCGTTACAGGAAGACTGGCCTCGCAGACGCGACCTCAGGGCTTCTCTGACCAACAGGCTAAACCTACATCACTCTCAAACCCTCAACATCAGTGTATATGGATGTCTCCCCGGTCACTTATTCTATTGAATTATATATTAGCTCCTAAAGCAGAGTATGTGTTTTACACCAGCTTCACTATTGCAGAACATGTTGGAAGATCTTCAACAAAAACAGCACTTCTTCAAGTATTCTGTCGGCTCAAATCCTGAAGTGGACAGTCAACCAAACCAGATGCTAAAAAACCACAGTGCAGCTCCCGCAGCGCCTAAATATCGACGACGGACATGAATTGATAACAATAAACTAATAAAACCGCAGTTTCAATAAAGAGCGAGACGTTAACGCTGATTTTCAACAATCCAGTCACGACTGTATCCAAAGCAACTGCGAGCTGTTTAACAGAGTTATATGATTAGGCGTGTGTCTGGAGGAATTCTGTGTGCTTTAATAGAGTTACGCGGAGGTCTTAAGCTGTACGCCGCTAAGAGAGGCTTATGTTTCCAGGCGCAAAGCGGTAATCCTATAACGCTGTTCAACTATATTGCTTAAGGCACTGCAAGCAGTCAGCTGGTAACTATGTTAAACTATCTGCAGTTCCCTAACCACTCGCGCAGATCTCGCCGTGATAAGATAACGCATTATTCACCCGGAGTGCTATAGAAATCATTAGTGCAGTGGTTTGAACGCTTCAAATAGATTCAGAGTCCTTATATAAAAAACACTCTGGGCGTACTATGGTGCAGTAATGGAATCAGATGGTAAAACCATGGTACTTTAATACATGGGTGTTTCTGCACCTACAAGCACTTTGTAAACTGTTCCATTACAGGGGTTGATTTTGATAAAAATTAACATAGGTAAACTTTTTTATTTTTGGTATAGGCTTTGGTATTATAATGGCTTTTTACCATTTGTCATCGTCATTTATTTTATTATCAAATTGCTTTAATATATAGATTTTATTATTTTACAGTTGTCCAGACTTTATGAAATATGAAAATGTGTGGAATTATTAATTTAATTTAACTTAACTTAATTTAAAAAGATTTTAAAGATTTTAATTTTAAAGAAAGAGTGAATAAACCATTATTGTTGACATTATTTGTTTGTTTGTTTTAATACATCTATTACTCAGTTGGTGTCATTTTTTACATGTACTTTTACCTTTTAATTTAATTTGACTTGATTTAATTAAAAAAGGTATTCTATACAAAGACTGATATAAACCATTATTATTATTATTATTATTATTATTATTATTATTATTATTATTATTATTATTATTTACAACTGATGTCAACCATTTAGTTGTGGTGTATTTTTTTAACCATGTACAATTTACCACCACTTCTATTTCACATTTAATTTAAATTAATTTTATTTTAATGCATTTTGATTATCACTCAGTTGTGTTTTTTTTTTTTTTTTTGTTATATAATTATTGATTTATTTTGCTTAAACAAAAAAAATATTAGTCATGGTAAATTATATATATACTGTATATATAAATGCTAGCCTTAGCAAGAGTCAGCCATTTTATATTAAAACAAAAACAAAATAATTTTCACCACTATTCCCACCAAACCCAATTAAGATGTTGTGTCTATTTGTAATAAAAATTAAATATTGAAATAAACATTGTGATTAAACATTTTATTTTGACATGAAAACATAACATAAAACATTTAATTTTATTTAATTTTATTTGTATTATTTTTATTTACCATGACTAATCATTTTTAGTTTAGGCACAAAAAAAAAAGGGGTGATAATCAATAATTCTGTGCGCAGAACAAATGTCAATTGTTTGACCATCCATTCTTGTGCAAACTATTCCATTGAATTAATGCATGATCTTTGTAACTACTACCTAAAGTTGATGAGGTGAACAGACACACATAAGGCAGTCAAATGCATCAACACGCTGTAGACGATGTGTGAGCAGTGAACAGTCTGGTGACAGTGAGGGGGACGAAGGGCCGCGGATGGCAGCTTGGCCAGGCACGGCTCATTGCTTCGGAGGTTCCCAGGTGAAGGTCTGGAGATCTGGAGATCTCGTCAGTCTGACGGGAGACTGTCTGCCGCTCAGGATACACACAGCGACAGCCTGAGACATGCTATATACCTCTGATTAATAAAGCCCATACTGAAAGTCCATACAATGAGAGTCAGTGGGGTCCAATGCTATTTTGGACCTCAATAATTTTCATTGTGTGGACCAAACCAGTTCATCACAGAAGTTTGAAACAACACGAGGGCGAGGAGCTGGTGACAGAACTGAACGTTTTGATTGAACTGTCTCTTTAGATTAGCTGTTATACCATGTTTAAAGAGCTAAACATCTTTAGTTTAGTGACTGAATTCAATTTTTGGAGATAGAGTAAAGTGTGCTGATGAGAGTGAGGTTTTGTCTTTTGTTTGACACGTCTTCAAATATTCATGACAATCATGTGAGTCTGGGAAAAGCTTGACGTTCACAAAACCTGTGAGATGTTTTCAGCCAGGGGTCTTTATCTTCAGGCCATCAAATCTGTCTGGATTTATACTTCTAGATCAGTGCTTGTCAACTGGCAGGTCTGTTCTTGCTGACAGCAAAGGGAAACAATGCTAAATCATAACAATGATCAAATGAATGATAGTGAAAGAATAGAAAAACGCTTTCCATGTCTTTTGTTGTTGACGTCACATCAAAGGTCAAACTGAAATCCAACTGAAGTTAGAAAAAAGACAGATAGATTAATGACAAATAAGAGCGTCCAAGGAAAATAAAATAAAAATAAACATCTGGTTTAAAATGAAAAGCTTAACGGAATGAAAAATGAAATGCTTAACGAAAAGTTTAACGAAAGGCTAGTAATTTGTTGATGCAATGTTAGGAAAATTCTTAAAATTGAAATGATTTGTGTCCAGTGCTCAAATGCTGCGTGGCCTCTCAGTTTTCAGTGTAATTATATGCACTTGACTCGTGCCAATTTTTAGAAAAATGCTCTGTATTTATGTTGCATTGACATGAATAAGCAAACCGTGCCTCTTGAACCTAGGCCCTCTCCCTCTACCCTCATCGAAAAAAATAAATAAAAATAAACTACCAACCCAGCTTATGGTGTCATCTTCTAAAAGTCATCTTTGATAATTCATAATCCAGCCTTAATGCGATCACACACTGGACGAGAAGCGCAGTGTTGCGCCGCACCACGTCTTTAATATTCACACTCATTGTTTTCTATGAGTGCACGGACACCATCCACGGATCCCAGCTGCGACTCTGGGCGCTCCCTGATAGCACACGTACATCTAGAGACATCTATTTGACATCTGCATTTACATCTGCAAGACGTATTTTTTAGGGTGTTTGCTCATCTGCAATACGTCTATTGGACGTCTCCTTTTAGTTGTCAAATAGACGTCTATTAGATGTCTTTAAGATGTTTATGATTTAGAATGTATGTAAAACTGACATCTGAAAGACGTCTGTCAGACGTTTGTAGACTGCAGATGCTTTCCAGATCAAGAGATCTTTAACAGACATCTCGCAGACGTACGTGTGCTATCTGGGGCTCTTCAAAATCCTGCCGCGCTACAGAGCGGCACTCTCATAGTTTTCCATTAAATTACTTTATATTTGTCCCAAATTATTTTTTTATGTATATAATGACTTCATCTTTGGCTGGAAGATTATATATTGTGCATTTTTCAGCAAAACGTTTGTCTTTCTGTGACACTAATACCCGTGCTTCATAGACTGCAATACATCACACTTTCTCATTCATTCAGTCACCGAATTTCAAACTCATTGACACCACACGCTCATTCCTGAAGTGAACTTTTGACTGTTTGGAGGATAGCTTAAAGGTTTTGGACTGCGGTCTTGAACTGAACGCGACGCGTCCAGTGTGCGATATGTGAATTGCTCTAGACGAGGCGCGGGGCTGCGCTTCTCGTCCGGTGTGCGACCGAGTTTCAGAGATATAACAAAAAATCAGCGCAGCGAGAGTGACTGATATCACCAAAATAAAACATAGCTAAATTTAAGTCAAATGAAAATTCTCATTACAAATGCATCATCACACAACCTTTCTGTGCACATTAAATTTAATGTGTGTAAGCCAGCACATCATTACAGCGCTCCACTCCCAGCAAAACAAATTAGCAAAAGATATTTCATGACAAACAAGCATTATTTATAATAAATAATATTATTATTGGTGCAGCGGCCCAGTAAATGTCCTCACTTGTGTTATTTGCAGTTATTTCCATCGTGAATAATATTTATCAGCGTCCCTGATAGCACACGTACATCTCGGAGATGTCTATTTGACATCTGCATTTACATCTGCAAGACGTATTTTTTAGAGTGTTTGCTCATCTGCAATACGTCTATAGGATGTTTCTTTTTAGATGTCAAATAGACGTCTATTAGATGTCTTTAAGATGTTTATGTTTTAGAATGTATGTAAAAACTGACATCTGAAAGATGTCTGTCAGACGTTTGTAGAAAGCAGATGCTTTCCAGATCAAGAGATCTTTAACAGACATCTTGCAGATGTACGTGTGCTGTTTTTTTTTTTTTTTTCTCGATAGAGATCCCCACAGTGGGCAGAACTTGTCAAAGTTAGTGATAACAAGGCCCGCCCATTTAGAAGATGTGATTGGTCAGTTTTTCTGTCATTTGAAAAAAATTGTAAATATTGATTTTACAACGGTTTAGGGCCTACCCAGATAGCACACGTACGTCTGCAAGATGTCTGTTAAAGATCTGTTGATCTGGAAAGCATCTGCTGTCTACAAACATCTGACAGACATCTATAAGATGTCAGTTTTACATACATTCTAAATCATAAACATCTTAAAGACATCTAATAGACGTCTATTTGACATCTAAAAGGAGACGTCCTATAGACGTATTGCAGATGAGCAAACACCCTAAAAAATACGTCTTGCAGATGTAAATGCAGATGTCAAATAGACGTCTCCTTGATGTACGTGTGCTATCAGGGTAGAGGGCCCTGATGGTTCTCCACTGCTATACAATCCACAAAAGTTGAAATTTAATGACTCTAAAAAATGTTATGTGATGTACCCATCAACTAAAATGTAATGTTTTCTTTACATCACAGTAAATATCTTAAGCATTATTTTCAGACAAATAAATAAATAAATATTTTAAATTAATAAAAAAATATTTAGCAATAACTTTTTTTCTTTTTTCTTTTTTATCCTGAAAACAAAAGGGTTTTTTTCAGAGGAAATAGTCTAAAAAAATAATCTAATCTAATTAATTGAATAATCTAACAGATTATTCCAAACTCTTTTTCTTCATTGTGATAAGCAACTTGAACTTTTTTATTTATAACACAATACAGAGCTGGGTAGATTACTCACAAATTGTAGTCCGTTAATGATTCAAACTGACATGACAAAAACTGTAGTTAGTTACGTAATCCATTACGTTACACATTTTAGGTAATATAATCCGAGTACTTTTTGATTACTTTTAGATTACTTTTGATATAAGTCATTTATCACATTGATTTAAATTATCTTTTACCATACTGATATAAAAACATTAAAAGAGAAAGAAAATATGTTCCATTAGTTGTTATTAACATTATGACACAACAAACTGGGGTTCATGAGTTTAATGAAAAGATTATAATTTATTGATGCACTGTTGAGAGAACACCTTTTTTAAATTGAAATGATTCTTGTAAATCCAATAGTTAAATGATGTGCAGCCTCACAATTTTTTTCTGTGTAATTATATCCACCTGACTAGTGATTGGTCTTTGTGTGAATGTCCACAAAACTGGAAGGCTTTCTGAATGCATAGGCGGCAGCATATTTTAGAAAGGGGAATTTAAAAGAAGAGAAAGAATTAGGCAGAGTTGATAACTTATGAATAATTTATTGCTACTGTGTGAATAACTGATCACTGTAAACAATTAAAAAGTAACTGATTTTAAGGATCAGATTTAAGTATTTTAAAATGCAATGTAATCCAATTACAAGTACTTAATTTTTGGAATCAGATTAGGTAATCCAGATTACATGCTATCATCTACTACTCAGCACCATATAATAATAAAAAAAAAAAAAAATTCATAACAGAAAAGATGTCTTTAAGTCATTGCATTTGTTCATTCATTCATTCTATTTATTTATTTGAACCAACTATTATATTATTTAACAAAAGTCTAATTTAATGAATTTAAAATGTCATGTGGTCTAACCAAGTACAAGGCATTAATATTTTCTTTAAGCTTTAAATATTGTATAAAATATTTACTTAAATTATATATATTCTTCAAGTATTGTTTACACATCTAAATGAATGAAGGAAGGAAGGAAGGAAGGAAGGAATTCTTTTGAAAGACATTTTTTACCAACTACTATACTATTTAAGAAAAGTCTACATTTAATGACTCTAAAATGTCATGCAGTGTAACCATAATAGAAGAGGTGTCTTTAAGTCATTGCATTAATTAATTAATTAATATATTAAATAATTAATTTGTTCTATTTATTTATTTATTTAAATAAATTAATGGATTTGATAATTAATGGATATGCCCAATATGACATTTCAAAACCAATTGAGCACCACTGACCTAAACGTCACTGCTCTGCTCAACTCTAATGTCATTCTGTGAAGAGAGCAATTTACAGTTTGGCTGAACATTCACAGTACGTAAAAAAAAAAAAAATGAACAAAAAGAAGGACAACCCTCTCTCTGTCTCTCAGCGTAGGGTCCAAGTGAGCTGTAGGTGGTGATGGGAAACCATGGAGTATCCATTTCCACACACCATATGGAAACTCTGTGGTTTGTTCAGAGGAGGTGGGATCTAATATTGACCTGGACCATATGTGTTTTAGTGAATTACAAACACAACAGGGCCGAGCGGCCACCTAACACACAACATATGGGCATCTATTCTGTGTTAGGGGCTTTTACAAACAAGACCCCCTACACACACACATGCGTGCACGCCGTCCAAGATCTCGAGGGACTGCTCTTTTGAATTACTCTATTGACACACACCCTAGTTAGCTTCATTAGCGGGACCTAGTGTTAGCTCACAGTGTGAGACCGTCACTGGAGTTTTCTCCCCTAAAAACCAATTATCATTTGTGACTGCACAGTAACTCCAGCTTTGCATCACTGATCATATCTGTGTCTGTTAGCTAGATTTCCTCTTTCTTATAACGGAGTAATACATTTTGCTAATTAATTGGTTTGAGATCAAATTATTTTCAGGTTATTGCTGTAAGTAACAAACATGGTGTCTGACAACTACTTTACTATTTAGTACTCTACTATTTTGCTTAATTTACAGATGTTTAATTCAATTCAAGTTCCAGAGGACATATTCACGCATGCACACTCTTCAAAAATGACACTTTCGTTCTCTTGACAAGCTAAAAGCTGAAGAATGGAATTTGTATATATAAATAGGCAGATATAGAATGTATTGTATTTTAGCTTGCTTATTATGCTCAAGAGCATGATCTATGTAAGTCCACCTGTTATACTACAAGAAACAATGCAGCTGTAGTTCCAACCTTGTAAGTTTGCGAATGTTCGTTTGAATTGTGGGGAAACTGGTTGTGAATGTTCATTTGAACTGTAGGGAAACAGCAAATTGTTGAACAAAACAAAACAAATAAAATAGCTTTGAAAAACTATTTTTACCATCTAAATGTAATGATTTTAAAATGTCATGTGGTGTAACCATCAAGTAAAAGGCATTAACATTTTCTTTAAGCTTTAAATATTGTATACAATATTTACTTAAATTATATATATTCTTCAAGTATTGTTTACACATCTAAATGAATAAATGAATGAATGAATGAGTTAGTTTTGAAAAACTATTTTTACCAACTACTATACTATTTAAGAAAAGTCTAAATTGAATGACTCTAAAATATCATGTGGTGTAACCATCAAGTAAAAAGCATTGACATTTTCTTTAAGCTTTAAATATTGTATACAATATTTACTTAAATTATATATATTCTTCAAGTATTGTATACACATCTAAATGAATGAATGAATGAGTTAGTTTTGAAAAACTATTTTTACCAACTACTATACTATTTAAGAAAAATTAATGACTAAATTTAATGACTCTAAAATGTCATGGGGTGTAACCATCAAGTAAAAAGCATTGACATTTTCTTTAAGCTTTAAATATTGTATACAATATTTACTTAAATTATATATATTCTTCAAGTATTGTATACACATCTAAATGAATGAATGAATGAGTTAGTTTTGAAAAACTATTTTTACCAACTACTATACTATTTAAGAAAAATTAATGACTAAATGTAATGACTCTAAAATGTCATGTGGTGTAACCATCAAGTAAAACACATTCACATATTTTCTTTAAGTATTGTATACAATTATTTAAAGTATGTAATCTTCAAGTATTATGTACACATCTTAATAAATGGATGAATGAATGAATGGCTGAATGAATCAGATCCTTCTGTCCACTCTCAGAAAGATGGGCATCTCAGGAACCGCGCTCCTGTGGTTCGAGTCTTAGCTCTCAGATAGGTCCTTCAGGGTGTCTTGGAGTGGTGAGGTTTCAAAGTCACAACTTCTGGCTACTGGGGTTCCTCAAGGCTCAGTGCTTGGACCACTTCTTTTCTCCATCTACATGTCGTCATTAGGATCGGTCATTGCTTTTCTTATCACTGCTATGCTGATGACACTCAACTCTACCTCTCATTCCTACCAGATGATCCGATGGTAGCTGCTCGCATTGCAGCTTGTCTGAGTGACATCTCTAGCTGGATGAAAGACCATCACCTTCAGCTCAACCTTGCCAAGACAGAACTGCTCGTGGTTTCAGCCAACCCATCACTCCACCACAACTTCTCTATACAGCTGGGTTCGTCAACCATAACTCCTTCCAGGACAGCCAGGAACCTTGGAGTTGTGATAGATGATCAGTTAAGCTTCACAGACCATATTGCTACAACGGCCCGGTACTGCAGATTTGCCTTATACAACATTAGGAAGATTAGACCCTTCCTGTCTGAGCAAGCTGCACAACTCCTTGTCCAAGCTCTTGTTCTGTCCAGACTGGACTATTGTAACGCGCTCTTGGCAGGCCTTCCCGCAAATATTATCAAGCCTCTACATCTGATCCAGAATGCAGCAGCCAGAGTGGTCTTTAATGAACCGAGGAAGGCTCACGTTACCCCTCTCTTCATCAGGTTGCACTGGCTACCAATAGCCGCTCGCATCAAATTCAAGGTACTGATGTTTGCCTACAAGACGACAACTAGAACTGTACCAATATATCTAAACTCACTAGTTCAAACTTATGCACCCTCCAGAAGCTTGCGTTCTGCAAGTGAACGACACCTTGTGGTGCCATCACAAAGAGGTACCAAATCTCTCTCACGGACCTTTTCCTGGACTGTGTCCATCTGGTGGAATGACCTCCTGATCTCAATTCTCAATTTTCAAAAATCATCTAAAGACACATCTTTTTCGCCAGCACCTGACCAACTAACACTAACACTTACCTATTATGTCTGTCTGTCTTAAAAAAAAAAAAAAAAAAAAACTAGCTACGTCTACTTTGCTGGACTAACTGAGACTTGTCATGGCACTTGTATACTGCTGCACTCTCGATGGTCTGATTGCTTCTATTGTTCTCATTTGTACGTCGCTTTGGATAAAAGCGTCTGCTAAATGATTAAATGTAAATGTAAATGAATGAATGAACGAACGAAAGAACAAACAAACGAACAATCAAACAAACAAATAAATAAATACTTTAGTTTTGAAAAAAAAAATAGCAAATACTATACTGTGTAAGAAAAGTGTACATTTAATGACTCTAAGTCAAAGGAATTAACATGTTTTCTTTAAGTATTGCATACAGTATTTACTTAAAGTATATATTCTTCAAGTACTGTGTACACATCTTGAATGCATGAATGAATGAATGAATGAATGAATGAATATTTTAGTTTAGAAAAACTATTTTAGCAAATACTATACTATTTAAGAAAATTCTAAATTGAATGACTCTGAAATGTCATGTGGTGTATCCATCAAGTAAAAGGCATTAACATCAAGTATTGTATACAGTATTGTGTACACATCTTAATAAATGAATGAATGAATGAATTCAAAATAATAAATAAACAAATAAACAAATTAATTAATTGATTGATTGATTGATTGATTAATACATTTTTCATAATAATAATAATAATAATAAATAAAAAAAAAATGTACTTTTTTCAAACAACATTAAGTGTTCTTCAGGGGTTCTCTAAATAATTTCCTTTCCTGCATATTTGTTGCACGACATGACTTCATACCCCCAAAATGTTATGTGAAGTAACAAGTGTTTATCCTCTCAACATATTTTACATGCAGAGACAAAGGTTGGACCGCAAAAGATGCACGCCCACTGGGCTCATATACAGATGCCATCCACACATCTTAAGTTGTAGTTAATCGGGAATATTCTGAAACAGTGAACTTACTGTAGTTATTGATTAGCAGCTGGATGATTTTGTCATGTCCATGTAGAGAAGCCAGGTGGAGTGGTGTGTAACCCTGCAAAAACACAAATAAAAAATAAGTGCATTTGGTCAAATTAAGTCCTGAAATGTCAGTTTATATGCATCCTACACACAAGCAAATATCTAAATATTAATAGTGTGGGAGGACAGTAATATGACAGCAATTCTTGTTCTCCTGTTGTGTCTGTCACTCGATTGCGAAGGGCTATTAAAAACAGCTGGACGTCATTTCACACACCACTGTGTGCAGGCGACGTTTCGCATTTATGCAGTTAACCAGACAGCGAGACCCGCTGAGACAATCGCTCCAGTACATCCCGCACATTAACACGGGACTAACCCTCTCCAGGATCCCATCAGTCACCCACCGCTGATTCAAACAGCTGCAGCCTGGTGGTGCTTCCTATCAAAACCTAGAAGGATAGTGTGCAGTGTTGCCAGATTGGGCGGTTTTGAATTTGATTGTGCAGGTAAATATTGGCTTGGGCGGGTGGACAAAATTTGGGGGGCTGGTTTTTGGTCAGTTTGGCAGTTTTCAAAACATATAAATTGTATAGACTAACTGGTTAACAAACAAGTCCAAGTGTGCATATAGCCTACTACATGCAATCAATCAGTCATCACAACGTTACTAAACACACACGCATATGCTGCAAAGACGACTGGTGCTGATGTTGACGTCGCGGCCGCACTCTTGCCAGTCACTAGGGATCAGCAGACAGATGTGATGATTGATGAGCGATGGGTTTTTAGCGCGATAATGGATCTGATTTTGAATGTATAACTGTAAGTGATCATAATGACTATATAAGTTCGATGGTAAAGAGTGGAGAGTGTGTTAACTCTCAAAACGTGAATTACACCTGTTGAGGGAGATGACATGAAGGCTATATCACTGCAACTCCGAAATCAGAGCACAGTTAAATGATTTAATCAAAATCTATTTAGATACGATCCTGTCTTTTATCTTTTAAACGGTCCAGATTTGTATCCTAAAACTGCTGCACTGTAAAAAAAAAAAAAAAAGAAGTTGAGCCAACTTAAAATTTTAAGGCAACCAGCTTCAGCAGATTTTTGGGTTTTCTCAACTTGTCGTTTTAAGTTTATACAACAAAATTTGAGAATCTTTTTTTTTACAGCGTGGACTTGTTAGTTTTGACTGTGCAAAGTTCTATATTATGTTCAATATGAACTTCACGAAAGACTTAGTTCTGTGTAAAATTATAGAGCGACACGAAAGTAAGAGCATTATTGTTGTTGTTAAATATTTTTATTGTCGGATTATCATACAGAATGACACAGTTTTGACTGTCATGGTGTGTGCATGAACGAGTGTGACATACATTGCTTATTCTGATCACTTATATTGGGCACTTTTTTGCATTTAAATTCTGACTGTTGACATTGAAAATGATGCATGTGTTTTTCGAGGGTATCGGTTAATTTCTTGATTGCCGTTTTGACAGTGTATGCTTGCATATTTTAATCATATTTGGTAATTCTCTTTAATGTATTTGCTCCGATCTGTATCTAGCATTATATTTATATTATTTTGTCGTCATTATTTTGTTATAGGGAGTTAAAAATGGCTCTTATCAACCTTGATTTACATTCTATCACATTATTTTGACTGTTAAAGTTTTGGGAGGGTATTTGTGAGCTTTTGGGCTGGAAATCGTCCATCCAATCTGGCAACACTGATAGTATGCTAGTGAAGCCGACGTGAGAGGATGATGGATGGATGAAATGTGACTGCGGTTTAGTGCTGATCTGAGCTCTGGCGGTGATTAGTGTGGATGATGGCACATTAATGTTCCACGGGGGACTTTATCATCCGAAGACACTTCTGCAAACGGATTGACTCCATCTATCCCTGATATCTCTTTGGTGTCCGTTTGTTTTACAGTTACCATTTCCTTGCTCATAACACAAATGGGCCGTGTGATTACAGAAAAACGAGGGGAGATCGACCATATTTGACAATTTTGAAAATTAACCAAACACAAAAATGGATAATGTCCTTAAATGTCCGTAACAGCATGAAACTGATATACAGGTGCAAATTAATTATGTAACATTTTCGAACTAAAGCATTCAACTGAATGATAACTAATCATGAACAATAGCTTACAAACTACATGGGTGAAAAACAATTATTATTAATACACGTAAGAAGCGTTTTAGTGTTAGAATAACTTTCCTGAATTTAAGTTGTCATATATAACATCTAAGGCTTCTATGGTCACGTTTGACCAAAACATTTTACATTTAGATTTTTGACTTTTGATTTTTTTTGCTACATTGGAATGAGATGACACTTGGTGACTTTTGTTGCATTAGCTATGTGAACACAAAAAAAAAAAAATCATGGACATAATTCAGATACATTAAAGGGTTGAAAAATAAAAAAAGTAACACTTGTTACATTCGCGGTCAAAAATGTACGATATAGGAAATTAATGGGAAAAACGAACAAAAAAAAAAAAATAATAATAATAATGTGAGACATAGCCAATAAAATATATAATAAATAATAGCCTAAATATTGCACAGTATCGTAAAATCGCTCTTTCTCAAAACTTTTCAAAAACAGAGAAGAAAACCTTTTCCATTTTTAGTACATCATTATCATTTAAGCATGCCCTCAATTAAAAAAAAAACAAATCCCGGTTCTCAACAGGATGACTGAGCGTTGCGTATTTATGGAAGATTTGTTTGGAATACATGCAGTGTTGGGGGTAACGCAATACAAGTAACGCGAGTTACGTAATCAGATTACTTTTTTCAAGTAATTAGTAAAGTAACGCATTACTTTTTAATTTAGAAGGAAATATTTGAGTTACTTTTTTCAAATAGGTAACATCAGTTACTTTGTTTATCATGTCTTGACTGACAGTTCTCGAGTTGCCATGTTGAGAGAAATCAGGAGTAAAATGCAGAGCGTTGTGTGAACATAATCTTACTGTAGTTCTAGACTAAATGTGAACGTGTATTTACTCATCTCACTGCACAAAAACAGATTCAGTATTCCTCAAAATCAATAAAAACTGTGAAATGCAGGATACTCAGGATATGATGCATATTACCTGCAATAATTAAATATTTTAAATATACTTTATGTATTTAATCACATTTTATTAACCAGTATGTTTACTTCTTTTATTAACCAGTCCTTCGATGATCCATTTCACTAACAAGCAAAAATGACTTTAGATAAACATAACATTTGGGTTTAATTTTTTTTCTATTGCTGAAGAGTGTTGAACTTTTTTCTGCTGCATTCTACTGTACAGACGTTAATTTACATTTCCTTCAGCCTGAGGCTTAAGGACAAGCAAGCAAGCCCTGCCTAGATTTAAAAAGTAACGCAAAAGTAACGTAACACATTACTTTCCATAAAAAGTAACTAAGTAATATAATTAGTTACTTTTTTGATGGAGTAACGCAATATTGTAATGCATTACTTTTAAAAGTAACTTCTCCCAACACTGGATACATGTAATGCACAAACATGTGAATCAGATTCAAAGTTTAGGGTTCACATAAGCAGAACATTTAGGATCTGAAATCGGATTGGATTTATTTGAATTCTCAAAATGTAGTGCATGCAAACATACCTGTTGTTAGCCTAACAACATGCTAACGTCAAACTCTACTGTAATCAATTTTGAATCGAGTTTTCAGTTGATGTCTTGTGAAAAGCACTAGTTGTATAATGTGCCAGGTCACTTATGAGGTCTATGTAAGCAGCAGACAGCGTTTACATTCTGGAACAGAACTTATGTAGAGAAGCACACAGTATGTGAGATTGAATTATGGGTAGTCCTTAACGTACTGTAGCATAATTGCATAAAATGGAGTGTAAACATGCTAGATGTCCAGGTAAAGGTGTCACTATTTCATTCTTTCAGGTAATGTAGCCTAGAATCAGTCCAGGATCGCTGGTGGCTGTGTTTGTAGCGTGTAGCACAGCGTAGCCATGTTGCTAACAGCACAGCACTATCATAGTGTAGTTCTGCTGCCCTTAAAGGTTAAAGTAGACTTCCCTCTGCTCTACTCCTCATTATTACACTAGTCCTAGCACTGACATTTTTGGAAAGGTCACAGCCACTTTCATGTGCTCTGTTTCACGTCAGCGTCAGTATAAGTAAAGGCCCTGGAGAGACTATCCAGGGTGCCAAAGGAGCCAATGGAGATCAAGGTAAGACAGTGAGTTTGGTTTTAACGAGACTGACTAACACTTTGACACAGAACATGGACAAATGCTGTCAGACCCTCGTGAAGAAGAAGTGTGCTTAATTGTGCATTTGTAGTGTAATATTAATGAAATAAAATAAGGCCACTTTAGTGTACTTAGTGTAAATACAGTACACTTTCACGACTATGTTTCTTAAGCAGACTTTTAAAAAGGGCACTTTGTAATAATGTCACAGTAAGCGTTTTACTTTTTTGTACTTTCAATCACTGTTTTCATAATGATTTGTTGTGTTTTAAAGAAGTACATTTATTTTGATGTGTAGACTAACATACTAAAGCATATGTAAAGTACTTGATTGCAATTTTAACTGTAGTGTTGTTGACTTTCAAGGCAAACAAAGAAATGTATATTATTAAATTTTAAGGTCTAGGTGCACCTCAGGTATAGTGGACTCTATAGTTAATTCATTCTGATCAATACGTTTTTCTTCGAGGTATCATATACCAAATATGCATACCTAATCCTTTATAATATACTATGAACAGCATTATAGTATGCCATTTAGAACATACCAACCGTGCAGACAGTAATAGCAATGAGCTCCACAAAATGAAATGATAAAAATTTTCATATTCAGCTTAAGAAACACCATACTATTGCATGTACTTCCTGTATTACTCTGAATGGTTATGGCATTAAAACCCCATTACTTCCAAGGTTCGTAACTTAATCTCATAGTATCTCCATTTTGAATGTTTAATAAAACCTATTTGTTCAATGCTAGGCAAGGAAAAGGGATTTGGTCCCATAGCGTGCCAGTTCTTAACCGTCCCGCAATCCTCTGATAGCTGGACAGCCAATGAGTGTGTGGCGTGACTGCGTTCAGAATCTGAAGCACATTTCTTCTAAATCCTGCTTCATTTCACAGGTGTATTGAAATCAAACTCACCCCCTTCAGAAGGAAAGAAGAAAGCAGGCCGTCATCAAGACCAGCGTCGGCTCCCATTTGCCAGCAAAAGCCAGAGAAGATTACAGAAACAGAATAAGCATAGCACAAGATGGGTCAAGAACTTAATTTCACACTGACAGCACGGGCAATTTGTGAAGGAAATATTTCCTTCACATGAAGAGCATAAATCTAAGTCTAAAAAACCTATTGAGCCGCCTACGGCATTTCAAAGAATCATGGGTGCACTTCCAACCTCAAGACTGCTCTAAAGTGTAGATATGATATCATGTTTAGGCCAAATTTTATGGGAACATTACATGTATTCTTCACAGAGAAAGTAATGTCAGAATCGACTGTGATAATTTACAGTATGCTTATCAGAACATGCATTTTCTGAATATGTGAAACTGAATAAAACCAGGTGTACACTTACATGCTGAAAAAGCCAGGTGTCGGTATTGAAAAAAGAAAGAAAGAAAGAAAGAAACAGGCAGATATTTAACATGAACTTATTAAATTATTCATTAAAATAATTTCAAAATGAAAGGAATTGACAATTTCACCGATCAGATGTAAATTCACTTATAAGCAATTAACATTAAAAGATAGAATATATAAGTTTTTCTACTTCAGAACTTCATATTTAATTCACTGTTACTTGCCATTTCTTTGTAATTGTTTGTGTAATTTGCTAGCATTTACTAGTCAAAATTCTTCACCAATTTTTGTTTTCAGTGGTGAAACACCAGGTCTATCAAAAGATGAAATGAGACAGCGAATGAAAAGAGAAATCCACGCCTCGTGTGTTTGTGAATCATAGTAAGGCACATTCAGACCCTGACAGCGCTGCATGGATTATTGATTTTTTTATTCCATTTCTGCCCAGAGGAGACTGCACTTGAAGAGCACCATTAGCCCCATAACGATTAGAGAGCAAAAGTTAATTATGTAATTATGACGGCAATAAAAAGTGCGCGTGTGCTCGACTGTGCTCGTGAAGGCTTTAAACATTATCTTCAATGAGCACGTCGCTGCAGACAGAATGAGGAGGGAGATTAGAGAAGTGGAAAAAGTGAGAGAAAACATTAAGTAATCACAATACTTTCCCTCTTTGGATTTTACCACTATATTTTTATTGTTAATTTAAAAAACAACAACAACAAAAAACAATAAATAAATAAATACATAAATAAATACATACATAATGTATAAATCTACACCTCTACTATGATGGACATGCTTACATTTTTTTAATTGAAATTAATTTGATGTTTTGGCAGTCTGAAAAATTTAAATAGCTGTAACTTTAAACAAACAAACAAACAGACAAACAAACAAATAAATAAATAATGTATAAATCTACACTTCTACTATGATGGATATTCTTACATGTTTTAAATTGAAATTAATTTGATGTTTTGGCAGTCTGAAAAAAAATGAATAGCTGTAACTAAAAACTGTATAAAAATCAATCAAACAAACAAACAAATAAAAAAATAAAAAATAAAAATAAAAATTAAATAAATAAATAAATAAATAAATAAATAAATAAATAAATAAATAAATAAATAAATAAATAAATAAATAAATAAATTTGAAACATTATATAACATTAAGTAGTTTGGAATTATTTTTATTATTTATTGGTCCTTAGATTTATTTATTTATTTATTAAATATAACGTAAAACATTTTATTTTAGTATTTATTTAAACATTTTATTTTTGATCAAGTTGGTTGAAATGAACTTGTCTTATTAATTATGTCCTGAGATTATTTTTTCCCCCAATATATATTTACTTTTAATATATTTATTTGAAGATTCAATATTAGTATACAACTAATAAAACTTTGAATATAAGAAAATGTAATAAAGATGGTAACAAATAGAATCAAAAGCCTTCAGTAGTTTGTAATTATCAGTCTACAATATAATATAATATATTTGAAAAGAAAAGTTTGTTCATATATATATATATATAGAGAGAGAGAGAGAGAGAGAGAATAAAAATAAATACATAAATTACATAATAAATAAAAATAAATTACACACTGAAAGGTTTTTTTTTTTTTTTTTTTTTTTGATTACACCTCTTAACAATTTCAGAATCACTAATTCAAAACCATTGTTGAAAATTATATATATGATGTGTGTAAAACCAACTTGAATACTATAAAAAATGTAAAAGCTTTCTCCTTTTAATCATCTTTAATCATTTTTGACATTCTTTTTAGTCCTTTACCCACAAACAAACACTCTTGGATCTTCACATTTATATAAACAGCCAATTTGCAAAGGGTTGAATTGGACTCTTTAAACTGCAGCAGGATCTGATCTGAAATAACCTTCTGAGAGGATCCACGATGCTGTGGGTGATAGAGGGAAAATAGACCTCCAAATAAAGGCTGGGGGTCGGGAGGGAGGGAGGTGTGCTGCCAGAGGCACAAAGATCCTGTCAGTATTTCCTTTGCACTTCACCAACCCTCAATATGACGAGATAAGATACAGTGCATTATAATATGCATGAACTGAGGGGAAGGCCAAAGCATTCACTGCCCGACTGTTAGCAGATCTGGAATAAATAAACATGAGGTCATGTTTATGCAAACACACTCCACTTCAAATCCGAGCCCTCGCTGCGAGTGTGTTTGATTAATAGTAAAATTTAGCTGATTAGCCACGTCGAATCACATAGGCGAGGAAGTTTGTGACCTAAGGGCTCGTATTAAAGAGAAATTACGCTTTAATTATACGCAAACACACACATTATACGGGAAGGCTGAGCGGCGGGAGGAGGTGTTAATTTGTGTGTGTGTTTGGGTGTGTGTTGTGTGCGCGGGCCCCTGCAGAGGTGTAAATGTGAGTGTGTCAGTGGGGCGCTGGCTCCTGTCAGCTCTCACCGCTCGCTGGTTGACGTCCGCTCCGGAGCGCGCCATCATGTCCACCATCTCCACACGGCCCTGCTTGGCCGCCCAGTGGAGCGCCGTCTGCAACACACACATGCAAACACAGCAGCTGTCAATCACCACGCCGCTGTCAATCATCACACATGTGACGTGCTCCTGGGCTTCAGAAGAGCAGCGCTGAGCCACCGCAAGCACTGGACTCATCTGAGCGGCCTGCTTTTACTCATGCACAAAGATCATATTGACACTGTGTGCGTTTTGCTTCATATGATTGGTTTTATTGATTTCTTCAAAGGAATAATTCAAGCTAATGAGTATATTCTGCCATTATTTACTCAGCCTCATGTTGTTCCAAACCTGTATGCTGTTATTTTTTCTGTGGAACACAAAAGAGAGACTTTTTGTAAGGAACAGACCAGAATTTAAATAGTTATTCACTGACAATCTTGATTACATTGTGTCCTTGTTACAGTGTAATTATCCATTTACTGAGTAATATACATGCACTTACTATGGCTAGGGTTAGGATTAGGGTTACTTGGATGTAACCGTGCATAATTTATTGTTATTATAATAGTAAGTACATGTAACGTGTAATAAGGACACCTTAAAATAAAGTGTTACCAAAATTACCAAGATCTTCCTCTTTGTATAAAACCTTTTGCAAGGCCCATTTTTGTAAACTAAATCCATTTTGTGGTCCATTTTTAGATATACATTTTTAGTGAATTTCAACGCAGTGCATCTGTGACTATACATGATTTATCGATTTACAATGTATTATTTATCACCCTTACTATTTATATTGCATTTTTGTAAAGTAATAATAATAATAAATAATACGGTAACACTTTACAATAAGGTTCATTAGTTAAACATTAGTTAATGTATTAACTAACATGAACTAACCACGAGCAATACATTTGTTACTGTATTTACTAATCTTCGCTAACGTTAGTTAATAAAAATACAGATGTTCATTGTTAGTTCATGTTAGTTCACAGTGCATTAACTAATGTCAACAATATTTTAATAATGTATTATTAAATGTTGAAATTAACATTAACAAAGATTAATAAACGCTGTATAAGTGCAGTTCATTATTAGTTCATGTTAACTAATGTAGTTAACTAATGAACCTTATTGTAAAGTGTTACCAATAATACAGGTTTTATTTATTTATTTGTTTGTTTGTTTGTTTGTTTGTACACCCAAGTGAGCAACAGGGTTTCATATGTAGACTAAATTATTATTATTATTATTAACAACAATAATAATAGTTTCTATAATAAAAATAAAAAACACCAGAGTGAGCAGACTAAAGCTAAAAATTGTTACAATTGTGTAAAATTGTTACATAAATGTAAATTACATTTTAATGTTTTTTTGTTTTTTTCAATTCAATTTTCTTTTCTTTTTTCTTTTTTTTCATACATGCACTTACCATGCAGTTCAGGGCTTCCGTAACTTATGAATCACACACATTAACACCAGTGATATGCATTAAAAAACAGGGTGGAAGTTATTTTATCATTTTATAATTTTATCATCTATCTTTCTTTATTTCTTTCTTTTTAGTACAAAAGGGTTTCTTTATCTTATTTTTTTTTCTCTTTATTGCCATTTCTTATTGAAACATACAACTGCAAGTTACTTGGGAAGTTGATAAATTCATGGATGAATCAGTGATCACTACATCAGAGCATTTCTGTCATGTTACATCCAAATACGGCATATATCCGAAAATATGTCATCTGAATAATTAGCATATCTGCTGCTTTTGTTCTGACCAAATTAAAACATAAAATGTAAAATACATTTAATTTTGCATACTACTTAAATAAGATGTTGACTTTAATTAGTTTAGAGACCTATTGAAAATCTGTCAGAAACAGTGATATAATCGTTATAAACACTTTGACAATACCTAAAACTGTGAAACCCGTTATAAACCATTTACAGCCTTATGTCCATTGACTTAAAATTAAATATAGTGTCATCAGACAAGAACTAAACAACTACAGTGTTATTTTTTTTTTTTTTATCTATTCAATGACATTTACACATTTTTAAGTGTGTTATAAAAGTCCAAAATTTTGGGTTACTGTATGTGAAGCCCATTTATGAAGCACCTATCAAAGCTGTGTTTGGGTTCATTTGCATAAGCAGATTTGGCCCCATATGAATGAATGAGAACAGGCTTGAGTCATTTGCATAGCAGCTAATTCAGCACAATGTTAGCTCACTGAGGCCAAACTAAAAGAGCCAAACTCAAGGACGCCAACTCAACTGCTGTTCAACTGTGCTTCCCGTCAGACGGGTGGTGAAGAATACATAATGTGCTTCTCATTTCAAAGTTATGTCATGTTTTTATTAATTGTTTTTTTTATACGTAATATCACTGCTAAGTAGTGGGGGGGGGGAGTAAGCAACAAGATTGCAGATTTAGCTTAATTCAGTGTTACTTAAGTATTATTGATATACTATTATATTTTTGTTAACTGTTTTAATTTTTATTTAAATGTACTTTTTTTGTCATTTTTATTGGTTTTATTTACATATGGATGTTAGATGTAGTTTTTTTTTTAATTAATTTACATTTCAATTTCAATTTAGTTATTGTAGTACAGCACTAAGTGAAAATGAGAAATGTTGTTTTGGCAATTTTTTACAAATATTTTATTCATATCATTTACCATTTATTTGTTTGTTTGTTAATTATTTACTTTTAGTTCATTATAATAACCCAGGCCTGAATTAGAAATTATATCACAATAATATACAGTGCCCTCCAAAAGTATTGGAACAGTAAAGACAAAATTGTTCTGTTGGCTGTGGAGTCAAGACATTTACAAATATGATGAAAAGATGAATATGAGACAAAACTACAGAATGTCACATTTTATTATTGGGTGATTCAACACATAAATGTTTTACCAGCTCAGAAGTTCAGCACATTTAGAGTTTCATCCCTCGATCTGATGTGAGCATAAGTATTGGAACAGTTGCCTCCAGGTCTTTCTAAGTGATCAGCTGTGTCCTGTTGCATTAATTCTTCAGATATTAAAAGCAGGGAATGTGTCGTATCAGTTATATCCATTACTTCTGCATTCTGAGTCTTGCATTCGATGATGACGCACACAAACCAGGATGAAGACGAGGGAGCTGACTTTGAGAGAAAAGCAAGCAATTTGGATGCTAAAAGAAAAGAGGAAGTCAGTTAGAGCTCTAGCAAAAACAAAGGGCATGGAGAAATCAAGAGTTTGGAAACCACCAGCGACACCAGCAACCAACAACTACCTGATCGGCTGAGAAAACAACAGTAGTTGATGACAGACAAATCATAAAAGCTGTGAAAATTAACCCTAAAAGACGTGTCTGTAAAATCACCAACAACTTCCAGAAAGCTGGGGTGATGCTCTGACAATCTACTGTCCTCAGGAGACTTTGACACAGAATTACAGATGCTACACAGCAAGATACAAACCTCTGACCAGCTCCAAAATTAGAAAGGCAAGATTAGAGTTTGCAAAAAAGCACAAAGGTGAGCCAGAAGAGTTTTGGAACTTTGGAACTGTTTATGGACCGATGAGACAAAGACGAACCTTTATCGAAGTGATGGGAAGCAAAAATGTGGAGAAAAAAAGGGAACTGCAATGATATCAAGCATACAGCCTCATCTGTAAAGCATGGTGGAGGTGGTGTCATGGCACGGGCATGCATGGCTGCCTCTGGAACAGACCCTCTCAACTTTACTGATGACTTAATGTATGATGACAGTAGCAGAATTCATTTGGAAGGGTACAAAACCATCTTGCCTACCAATATTCAAGAAAATGCCACCAGATTCATTGGGAAGTGCTTCATATTGCATCAGGACAATGACCCAAAACACCCTGCCAGTTCAGTCAAGGACTTTATAAGGGCAAAGAAATGGAAAGTCTTAGATTGCCCAAGTCAATCTCCAGATTTAAATCCGATTGAACATGAATTTCACCAGCTGAAGAGGAGAGTAAAGGCAGAAACTCCCCAAAATAAGCAACAATTGGAATTGGCTGCATTAAAGGCTGGGAAAAGTATTTCAAAGGATGAGACCAAGAGTCTGGTGATGTCTATGGGTCACAGACTCACTGCTGTGATTGTGCGCAAGGGATCTGCAACTAAATAATAGCTTTTAATCTTTTATATCTGCCTTATGTTCAACTGTCCCAATACTTATGCTCATATCAATGAGTGGGATGAACTCTAAAAGTGCTTTTCTTTTTATTTGGTAAAACATGTATGTGTTGAAATGGTTAATAATAAAATGTGACATTCTGTAGTTTTGTCTCATATTCATCTTTTCATCATATTTGCAAATGTCTTGACTCTACAGCCAACAGAACAATTTTGTCTTCACTGTTCCAATACTTTTGGAGGGCACTGTATACAGAAAGATATAGATATAGATATAGATATTGGTATCATGTATCATTGCTATCAGTGATCTTTATGCTTTTCTAAACACAAATATCCTCTAGACTGCACAAACTTTCGAATTATGCATGAATACAGATGAAAGTACAGGCTACTTACAAACTTCGGGTCCAAGTGAGGAGTTCCAAGTGTTATTTTTTATTCATTGTGTGTGTCAGAGATTCCCGGAGTGAGACAGAGAAAGAAAGCAAGAAAACAACATCAGTAATAGGATAACACAACTCTTTTGGGCCATGTTGCTCTTCATAGTCGCCATTGTGTTTCGTCACATCGGCGTGTTTGGCCAAAAGCGCCGAGTGTCTCTCCGGTCCCCGTCCACATTCACACAGAGCAGGACATCAAAGCTGGTGCAGCCGTGCTTTTGTCAAACTCTCCTCCCCAATTTTCTGTCACCAAGTTTTATCTCTTCAAAATCAGCGGCAGCCTTTAACCTATTCTGAGCCGATTAGCTGAATGCTTGATTTGAGCATTAGAGAAACTATAGCAACCTGTAATCTGCCAAAGAGCGAATCAAAAAGCCCTATGTATCTTGTCACGCAAGAGCTGGCAGCCCACCTTGACCCCATAAGCCGTCTCTTACAGAGCCCTCGCTGGGCGGACAGGCCCCTGCTTTATTCACACACATACAATCCGTCGAGAAATGTCCTCCTCTCTGTTGGTCTCTGGCCAGTCTGTGCCCCGTCCTGAAGAGCAGCAATCTGCCCAGGTCTATGATCGTTTAGTAAACAATGTGCAATGAAACAATATCCACTGAACAGTCTGCAGAAAAGCAAAACCTAGTGCAGCTAAGATGTTAGCAGAACGTACTGGAGCATTAAACATCAAGTTTCCATAGCCATGTGAAAAATAAGTAGTAATTTTAACTTTAAAATACATTTAAAAATAGTACTTTTAATATAGTTTATACTTAAGCGCGAACTGAACGTAAAAACCTTGGACACTTAAATGCAACTTCTTTGTTTAAAATGTTTCAATTTATGTTAAATGTAATGAGCTGAACTCTAGAGTGTTTTTGAACCACTTAATTAGTGTAATTTAGTTAATGTCATTTTTGTTAAAGTGTATGCTATATGTCATGTATTTAAATATATTTGTAATTACACATCTTTATGAAGTTGCAATTTAGCATGTTTTAAATATGCTGGCTTATATCAAATATCAAATAACACACTAGAGTTAAACTTATAATCGTAAAGCACTTTCCATGTGCTTTAGTACAGTATGTTAGTCAAAACATCGAAATATGCTTAATTCTTTAAAGCAGTAAAACATTTATTTTGACATTATTACTAAAATACACTTTTTAAAAGTCTTTAAAAACACTTAAGTGGCCTTTTACTTCGTTAATATTATATTATATGTAAGTACTTTTTTCTTGCACATTCAATACAGTTTGGGGGAATTTTTTCACAAAGAAATATGACACAAAGATATAATTTAGAGGTGTTTGCTAAGGCATTTGCACAAACCCTAAAACAAAGTGTTTGTTTGTTTGTTTATTTATATATTTATTTTGCACCGTTTGGTAATCGCACATGAAAGATGCCTAAAATCAGACTTGTGGAGTTTATTTTTACTTTTCAAAATTATTTACAGTTTGTGGACAATAATATGGGTGTAAAAAGTATGGATATGATAATGTGGTGATGCTTATATATTTATGGACAGTGAAATTATTTTGTTAAATAAAGCCTTTCAAACTAATCTTGGAAAAATAAAATGTAAATTTGTATTATTATTATTATTATTAATACTACATCTCTGAATTTGTCAAATCCAGTGTTTATCATCTACATCAGATGTTTAAAAAAATAAAAAATAAAAAAAATCCTCAAACAAAAGATTTATATTCCCCCAGTCTGATCAAGCCAGGCATAAGAAGCAATGTAATTTTCATGTATGGGGCAAAACTCGGGTCGGTTTAGTCAGTGTGTGTGTGTGTGTGTGTGTGTGTGAGAGAGAGAGGTTTAGTGTGTGCCAGATGGAGGCTCTGTCTTTTATTGGCAGTGTGAAAGGACAGCTTATAGTGCTCCACTGTGGTCAGGCTCAATAGAGAGGGTGAGAGCAGACCCTCACACACACACTCTCACTCAAAGCCTGATGCTTGTCACCATATGGAGCTGTTTAAAAACGGCCATAGCCCCACACAAAAGAGCAACATTAACAGCCTCTTACAATGACTGCTGGGATAACACTGAATTATTGCACAGGGAGAGCAGTCACACACACAAACACACACACACACACACACACAAACATACCTTTTATGACCTTATCACTCAAATTTGAGGTTTGATAATACTGAAAGCTTTGAATATTTTCAATTTCAGATAGAATTGAAGGGGTTGTTCTCAACTGGTTTTGCTTCAGGACCCAGATTTTACATTAGACATTAAGTGGCGATCCAACACAATATCAAAATTGTTTATTGCATAAAAGACAACTGTATAATCTCACCAATATGCACATTTTTTAAAATTACCTAGACTGATTTCTCAATTTCATGGATTTTTTAAACATCAGAAATGCGGTTTACTAGTCATTATAGTTCGACTGACAGTTTTCTCCTATGCTTTAAATGTTTAAAACCCTATTTTTTTTCCTATGCAAAATTATATGGATAGTCACTTATTATTATTTGTATTTATATAGTTTGTCCCTACTATCTGTGACCATACCAGAAGTCGTGCCCCACTAGTTAGGAACCACTGCATTAGACGAACATTCATTCATAATATTTTAAAAAATCATCAAAATTTAATAATTTTACTCAATATTTGCAGTGCTATGTATTGTATTATATTATAGAGCACTGCATTGATGGGTTTTTGTTGTAAGTTAGCATCACCCTGGTTCCCTTGAACAAAACCCAATAGGATTCTTCCACTGGCTTTTGGGATATTTTATTATTTTATTTATTAAATTTTGAAAACTAAACATAATTGTTAGAAGCAAAAAGCTAAATGCAACTGAACTAACTACGCTACAGTCACATGACTTCAATGTTTAGGTCATATTTCAGGCAAATTACACCAAAATCCTATTCAAATAAATGACTGACTTTGTGTCAATGAGACCAAAAGTACTAAAATGATAATTTGTTTCTGGATTTGGCCTACAAAAATACACCACCCCTGGAGGAATCCTTTAGAGTATCAAGTGTTTTGTTTAGCAACATGCTAATGTTAAACTCTATTGAACTCAAGTGTGAGTCACGTCTACGGTGTGTTTTGAGCAAAGAGGTCTATTTGTATGATACAGAGTTTCTGCTTGTATAAATTAATAAAATCCCTCTTATGAAGGTCCATTTCAGATAGGATGCTGCCTTAGAAGGTTTGTGTATAGTACATAGCAAATCTTACACTAGCAGATGAGAACAAGCCCTCTGTCGGCTTTCATAAATCATAATAATTGAAAAAGAAACGAAACATTACTGACTTTTTAAGGTATATTTTACCTCTCATCTCAAAAAACTGTTAAAATCCCACCACATTTACGCTGCAGCACTGTGAAATTTTTTGTAAACATACAAAAGGCCAATAAAAAGATGTAAAGAGCCTGTTCTTATCCTAAAACTTAAGCATGAATTTAATCCTTTTACGCCACAGTAGCTCAATCCTCCACTCCTATTGGCTGAGAGATGCGGAGAGGTGCATGTCCGCCCCGAGGCGGCTGGAGCAGTGCCTGTTTGTTAAACTAATAATTGCCGTGTCATTACACTATAATTAGACACAATGATCATTCGGCTGCCTGTGCGTGTAGAGAGGGCCGCATACCAGACACACACATTAACATGAATTAAATACTTCATCATTGCAGTTATTAATGTTGAACAAGAGTGCTCAACTCCTGCATGAAGATGCCTGAAGGTGTAAACCACCATGACCATGTTTTCATATATTAACACTGGTTTCTCTTTATTGTGCACTCTTGAAAATGTAGGCAAAGACTTTTAATGTGAGTTGAATTAATAAATATCAATGAAAAGCAGTGATATATGCACATTGCATTACTGTTTGTCAGTGCTGTATGAAATCAATTGTGCTCATTTGAAATATAAAAGGTATAATAAAAATAGATTTTAGAAATTGAAAATTATATTTTCTAAAGAATAAGGTTGCTTAACCATGCAAACGTTGCTTCGATTTTCAAATTGAGCAGTTTTTTCGTTTGTTTGTTTGTTTTTTAAGATGTATTGTTGGTGTTTTATTCCTTTATCTCGATAGAACAGCAAGTTGGCAAGAAGCGCAGTGGGATCGGGAAAGGTCCATAAGTCGGGACTCAAACTCAGGACGCCCAAAGCACAACAGCGCTACATGTCTGCCCACAAGGCGAAGTTTTACTACAATTTCATCAACAATTTACAAGCAAAAGCGAATGTAATTATTTGCGCATGTAGATTACAAAGTCAATGCAAAGATGCAAATAGCCACGAATTTGTGCCAGGTGACTAGACGATTTTGGCAACATGCCAAATATGGACGATATTTGCATCAATCGCGTCTTCCACGCAAGTTGAAAAATTTCAACTCGAGCAGGAAATTTGCATGACACGTTGTCGTGCAAGCCAATCAGCAAAGAGCTTATCGATGCGTCTTGTTTGACACAACCGATTGTATAAGAAAATGGAGGGAGAGCATTATCATGTTTTCATTCGCATAAAAAAATTACGAGAAAAACGTCTCACGAGAAATCTAGAGTGAGCAACGCGATGCGAATATTCGCTTCACTTCTGGTGTGAACAAACTATTAGGGATCATCATATTTGGCGGTCCTTGGCATTACAAAGTTTGACACCTATGTTAGGGTATTTTGGGTGGTCACCAGGGCACTGGAGGTATTCTGGATGGTTTTAGTATGTTGCTATGTTGTTGCTAGCGTAGTCTTTGTGGTTGCTTACTGGCCTAAATCAAAAGAGCCCACCCAAAAGTCTCTGTGATACTCTGGTCCCTAGATATGACCCGGGTCCCTCCTCCACCATAGGAATGCTTGCCTTAGCAAACACCGCTAACAAACTTGATATAACAAAAATGACTCTTAGAGAGCATGCTTACCCCCTGGAAATCCAATGAAGTCATTGAAGACAATAGTGATTGAAGACAACATGGATCAAACATTGTCCTGATGCAAATGAAATACTGTACAATGGACTCTAAGCAAGTGTCCTTTACATTCTAGTCAAGAGAGCTAATGAGATCTAATGAAAGAACTACTCTACAGAGAACACCTAATCCATTCTACCTTCATCAACACATCACAAGGCTAAAGTTGGCCAGCCCAAGAGGAGAGGAGCATTGTTGTGAAGCTCAAGCTAAGGGAAGGACCAAATCTAGATACATAGATTAGCATTCACAGAGGGGATTATGGACACCTACTCCCATTTCAAAGCTTCCCGTTTTTGAAGTTTTGGGGGTGGTTGGCTCTAAGCTGAGAAATTGTGAGTCTAAAGGCTAAACTCTCATTTGATTCCTCTGGGATCTCCTCAGCTTAATCCCCAGATCCTGGTCTCATCTTCCCTTGTTATTCGATCGCCTTAAGATCAGTGTCCAACCTGGCCACAGACACCCCCTTCTCATTTCCACCCCCTTCATTAATTTCTCTTAAGAAGATTAGCAAGCCCTTGGATGTTATTGTTTGCAAATCTGATTTCCCTGGTGTCATATTCTAGTAAACAACAGCATTGCGATGGATGCAACTGACCAGTGGGAGTCTCTACTCATACATGCATATCATTTATCTAAACACCCCCAAACTTGCTGTCTTTTTTGACTTCCTTTTCATGGCTGTCATGGCTGACTTGGCTAGATGAACAAGCTACTAATAAAAAGTGGCTAACCGTATTGATGGTATTTGCATTCTACTACAAAACAATTCAAAATCTAATTTTGCACAGACTGGTTAATTTAAATGAACTCTGCAATTTTCAAAACTGTTGCATTACAATTTGTAAATATTATATTTGACAATTTGGTGGCAAATTTGTATGAATTTGTACAATCTCATTTACACATTTTTGTACAACTTACTTGCCCCATGGAGGGTTAGGTTTAGGAGTGGGGTTAGTTTGAAGTTTACTTTTATTTTGTCACAAATCATACATTTTCACATTGCACAAATTTGTATGAAACCGCGACCTCAAAACATACTATTCCGCTTCTTTATTTCATGAGATTAGGTTTACTATTTAAATGAAATGAATTTGACCTAAAATTGGTTAATATGAAATAGAAGGTGGGCATTTTAGGCTTGAATATACACTTGGGCATACCACTGTGTTCCCAATGTATTTTACTCTCTTTACGCCACTAGTTATTGTTTTTAACTTTTTAATGGGACAGCTACTCTGTTTGAAAACAAACTGTTATCCTTTTGAAATTTGTAGTTAAGCTGGCAGTTTTGGTATTTTAAGCAGCACAACACTGCTTATAGTCCCCATCCCAACCAGCCTCAGATAACAATTGATGATGATCTTGAAACAACACTTGAATATAATTGCAGACAACAGATAGATTAGGGTAAAACTAAGAATTACACGAAAAACTGATAATTGGGTTTGCACAAGTTCTTTCTAGTGGCATGAAGCAGAAGCAACAGAAGACGAGGATGAAGGGGTATAGGTAGAGTCCTCATGTACTTACGGTGACAAAGTCCTGCGAAAAGAAGGAGGAAACAAATCTAATGAGATTGTAGACATCACGGACACATAAATCAAACATGGTCAAAGAATGTACCGCACAAAGTCACACATTGCAATTTCAATGGAGCTGCGTTTTCTGCAGGGATTCACAAGGGATTCAAGGTAACCGTTTGATTGGGAACGAGGAGGCACTAATTAATTTCAGAAGCTCTTATCTTGCTCTGTATCTGCGTCTATGAGAGGGGTTTGAACCATTTGGCTGTGATGCTTCAAACACAAAGAGCTTCATTCCCCTAGAGACGCCAATGCCAAGTTCAGCCCACAAACCCTTTTCAATCCTGCCAAGCAATTCCAGCCATGCCATTAATTCCACAAAGCCAAATGTAATTGATTGATAAGGGCCTGAGATTAACCTTTCCTATGAGTTTTTGTCTCTCAATCGTGATGGCCACATAAGATGCTGTCTATCCCATCAACACTATCGCTTTTATCTGATCCTGGTTAAGAGCATTGGCCATTACTGTTGACCTGGGGGGACTGGATGAGCAAAAAAGGTCCACTAAAAATGTCCATCTTTGACTGCCACATCTGAAGTCCGATCTGATGAGAATGTCCCATCTTATCTTTAAAGACAATGAAGATGCATTTGAACCGGTTCCTTGTTTGAAAAATGTATTGTGGGGTACAGAAGAAAACCTTGCGTGCTCTTTGGAAATGTCCTGTTGTTGTCTAAGTTAGCATCACTTACACAAAAGAACATTTTGGTGTTATCAGCACTAGCATGCTAGTGGACACATGATTTAAAGTGTTCTCTTTTGCGGTAGCAGGTCCACAAACTTACACTAGGCTGAAACAGAATCCCGCTGGACCACATTCACCCTTTGGTAGATGCAACTAAAGATTATGAAATCCGTTTGACTTTGGAACTAGTGGAAATAATGATAAACAATGTTTCAGTTTTTGTTGACGTTGATAAAAAAGTAAAACTAACTTTGCTTTAAAAACACTATTTCATGTAGGTTTTAAGAAAAGGGTAGCTTGCAGGAATTTTTGGGCCATGATTTACTACTGATTAATTACTAATTAACATGCAACTCAACTAGAGTTAGACTCAGGGTTAGTAACATTAAATAACTATTGGTTCTTGCACTGCAAGTCTGTAAACACATACTGGTGCTTTAGCACTTAGTTCAAGAGTAACTGTTTCAAAGTAATTCCTTGAAATCTTTGGACACAAATGGCACCGTTTTCTGAGAATGTTCCATTAATATCTGACAACTGGTTATAATAGAGTAAAACAAGTAGCTATTAGCATTAGCAGTAGCTACAGAGGTGGTAAGTGTTCTTGCCAGTTGCTCTACAGCAATGCTGCAAGCACTTAGCAGCTCCAGCCGTTCCCTGTCATCCTCGTTCACCGCGTAAATTCACTAAACTTCATGGAAATTTAATAAGAGCTGCTGCTTTGGGCCTCACTCCCGTAGAGCCGCGACCCGCTGCTGCTGCCAGGCACATATGTGATGATTTACAACCAGACACATGTCTGCCACCTTCCTTTCCTTTTCCTCTTCTCCGTTTTCTGTGTTCAACCATCTCCCTTGTTTCGGAAGTGTGCGTAAGTGGCAGAATACACAGCCTTGGGGCCAAAGGCTTCTGAAGTTAAGCCAATACAGGCTGCGCTTGCATCCAGGGGACAAACAATATCTGGAAGTCGTCAGCGTGTTTTATTTTCTTTTCTCTTCACCTTTAAAGCAGACCCGCTCTGTTCCTCTAACACTATCAAAAAAAACAAAAAAAAAACGCTCCTGGTCAAACAACAATCAGTTCCTGTCAGAGTCTTTTCATCCTGCCCTAAATCTTCAAAAGAGACACTCTCTGGTTCTGTGCAGTAACGTAATCCTCATCCTAATTAGCTTGACCCTTACAACTCAGGAAACACAACTGCAACCCTCCAGTCACTACACAAATTACTAGTAATCAGGAAAATGATTGACTCTATACACAAAATATTAAATAATGTTTCTTTTAGTTATGGAAACATTTGATTTTTTTACAAATAAAATGCAATGGTGAAGCTTCACCTTTTTGGAGACAAGTGTAGTGTCCTGTTGAAGAAGCAGGTACAGGGTAGTAGCGTTTCCCAGTGCTGCGCAACGCAGCCACTCTTTCTCAATGGGGTCCATCTGCACCCGATGAAACAGTGACTACAAACAAGACATGGAAGACATAAGACCTGACAAGGGAGCATGCAAGAATAGGGTTCACCTGTAAGACCTATAAGTAGTATGTACTTTGTCTCTGAGGAGGCAAGACAAAGATTGTAAAACAAATTGAAGTATAAAGCAAATTATGGAATACGAGACTAAATAGTGTTCTAAAATATTTTTTTCTCTTTTTCCTAAAGTAACACTGTCTAAGTAAATGCGGCATACAACACCAGATCACTGTGTTATCACTGAGTTTCTAAAGTGTGGTGTGAATGTGAAGGGCGAACATCAAAATACAGGTTAAAAGTCATGTGACAGGAAGCAGTGCCTCCATTGCACTGATTACTGGCTGATTACTCTGTCAAATGCTTGCAACATGGAAGTAATATGAGCAGCAATATCTTTATTCTTACTTGACTACAGTTGGATTTAATATTTATAAATTATCTAATTTATTTCTGAGATGAAAACTGGACGCACTCACTGAATTCATGTCAACAAGGTGGCATGCTGCTGTTTGTGACATTTATCATTGCACAGACTATAGTTGGGTCCCAAAAGAGGTACTGTATTCTATGTACTTTAATTTAGGGACCAGTTCTCTCTATTAAGTAGTTGCTTATTAGCATGCATATTACTAGCATATTGGCAGTTTAAAGCACATATTAATATTTTGCATGACCATTTTTTTATTTTTTATTTATATTAATGCACCTCAAACATAACCACTACCTTACTAACTATTAATAAGCAGCAAATTAGGAGTTTACTGATGCATAATTCATAGTTAATAATTAGTTAATAGTGAGAATTGTTCCCCAAACTAAAGCATGACCATAAAGCTGTATTCTACCATCTAGTGTATGGCATATTACTACTTATTACTTACTTACTACGTACTACTACTTACTTCTACTATGTAAGTATGATTAGCACATCATCCATCATGCGAAGTGTGAGTGTGAGTGCACTATTTACATACAAATGACAGAGTACATAAGTACATCAATAGGACAAATAATTGTAGTATTCAAAAAAAAAAAAGAATTAGTATGCAGAACATACTAAGTATACTAGTATTCCATTCATCTGACTGCCTGTCCATTCCTGCACTGTGAAAATAAGTTATAACACTAGCCTTCAGCTCCTTCTTGTTTTGACCTCTCTTCATTTCTAATCTGGGGTCGGTTCCAGGCAGCCTCCCTCTAAACAGAACCAGACAGGGTTTCTTGTCACACTGATCAATGACCTGTGACCAAGTCTGGGGCCCTGCAGACGCCCGTGGCCAGCACAAGGGCTCCGTTGTTCAATCTGACAGAACGCGTCAGGGATCCAATACCAAGATAACATGATCTAAGGGAAGACCGTGGATCCCAACACCGCTAATCCTCATGTTTAGCACCTGTTTATGATATGACAAATTGAAACCCCCATCGTGAAGGTCCTGACATTATTGCATTTCTGTTCAAAACATTGATTCAACATGGCAACTGAGGGGCCGCCAATTGGGACCAGGGGCCGAGCGTGGAGCGTGGAGCATGGATTGACATATGTATCTTATAAAAGCTAAAGGAAAATACAGATCTGAACTTTAAAATAAACAAATACTTCACAGGGCGATATCAGAAACAAACAAAGCCAGAAAGGAAAACTAGCAGAGGAAAAGGAGGCTGGGATCCTGCGGCCTTGCCCTGCTTTGACCTCTGACCCCGTGTTAAAGGCAGAGCATGCAGAAAGACGGAGGAAAGCGTCTGCAGATCAAAAGGAGGTGACAGGTCTGCGTGACCTTGACTCTTAACCTTCAGCTGCGTCTCCAGACGAGAAAACACTGATGTGAGCTCCATTCATCTGTCTGCTGGTAACACCCAATGCCAGATAACATAAACTGCTAATTAAAGACAACCAGATACAACAACACTTATATGCCACAATCTAAAGTGTGAAATCAAAATGCTGTCTGACAGCATCGCTGGGCATCATGGGAGCATTCAAACATGCTCAAAATGTTACGGCTTACTTATTTGATCATGGAAATGATGTAATAATTCAATCCATGAGAGAACAAAGATGGTCCCTGCAAAGACGTCATAAGCACACTCAGGTCCATATCCCATGATGCTTTGTGCGGAGGAAATTCCTGCTGTGAGAGGGCAGACCCCAATAACAAAATCTATAAAAATAACTGTGACATCCTGTTGCTATGGTCAACAAACAGCGAGATGATTGATGAAGACAAACTGCTGCAGTGATGGACATTGCGAGGTATTTCTCTTCAGCTCTTACAGACACATGAAAGGATCCAAACTCTCGCTCTCAGACGGATCAGATGTCAGTGCGTTGTTTTTCCACTCCAGGTGTTTTTTTAGTTGTTTTCTTCAGGTTTACATGCCTCAAGTCTCTAAGAGACCATTATTATTGGACAACCATGTGAACATCTTTAAAGCAGTCATTAAACACAAAATATGTCATTGATATGCAAAGAACAAAAGAGGGATTCACTAAAAACTGCAGCCATTTATATATTTATTTAGATATGAGTTTATAATTTCTTATCAATTTCTTATTTGGATTTGAGTTGAAAATTTATTATTAATGAAGTCATAAAAGATGTCCCTCCACACTATGCGACCACCCTGTTACCACTATATTTGTGCTATTTAAAGTAATAAACTATTGCATAAAATATTTGTATCATTTCAGGATGTGAATTCTTCAAATACAAGCAAAATTATCCACTTTTTATCACTTCAACTTAAACAATTTATGTTTTATTAGAATTGTCAGCAGAGAATAATCTTAAAACGTCAACCCTGTTACTATGATTTTGTGTAGTAAATATTTGATAAATGAAAAGTAGATAATTTTGGAAATGCTACCAAATTAATCTTTCTAATAAGCACCTTGTAGTGCATGACCTTTTGTGTAAACCTTAACCCTGTCAATCCTGTTACCTTTCTAAAAGTATAACTATATCCTGTCAAATATTAAAATTAAATATTTTGGTAACACATTAGAATAGGGAACACTTATTCACTATTAACTACGACCTTTCCCTCAATAAATTCCTAATTTGCTGCTTATTAATAGTTAATAAGGTAGCTGTTAAATTTAGGTATTGGGTAGGATTAGGGATGTAGAATAAGGTCACGTAGAATAAGGCATTCATATGTGCTTAATTACTACTAATAACTGGCTAATATTCTAGTAATATGCATGCTAATAAGCAACTAGTTAAGAGACCCTAAAATAAAGTGTTAACAATATTTTATTTTGAGATAGCACAGTGCAATTCATTGACACTGCATTATCGGTCCTTTTGCCATTTTTGCATTTATTCAGAAAAGAGATTCAATCTCGCACAACTGCATTGTGTATCGGAGTGCTTCCGACGAGGCTATCATTTCTGACGCATCTTATTCTCACTATTAACTAGTTGCTTATTAGCATGCATATTATTAGCATATTGGCTCTGGTTTATTAGTGCTTATAAAGCACATATTCTACATGACCATATTCTACATCCCTAATCCTACCCAATACCTTACTAACTATTAATAAGCAGCAAATTAGGAGTTTATTGAGGCAAAAGTTGTAGTTAATGGTTTGTTAATAGTGAGAATTGGACATAAAAACAAAGGGTAACACTTTAGAATAGGGAACACTTATTTACTATTAACTATGACTTTTCCCTCAATACATTGCTAATTTACTGTTTATTAATAGTTAGTAAGGTAGTTGTTAAGTTTAGGTATTGGGTAGGATTAGGGATGTAGAATGCAGTCATGTAGAATAAGGCATCAATATGTGCTTAATTACTACTAATAAGTGGCTAATATTCTAGTAGTATGCATGCTAATAAGCAACTAGTTAAGAGACCCTAAAATAAAGTGTTACCAAAACAAAGTGTGACCAATAACAGTAACCGTAAATTACTAAAATATCAATTCTTATGTCATAAATTTTAGAAAACTGATAGCCAGCACCAGTGCACATCATTTCATGTAAATTTCTTAAACCATGTTCTTTTATTGAGGAATGGTCATTAATGGTGTCAACAAAAGCCTATATTATTTAACATGTGCATGTCTTTCATCTTTTGACATGAAGACCAGAGCAAACGCCTTAAGCTTTTTGACAAAATATGCATGTTCTGCATGGAATGCAAATTATTTTATTCACGTCTGTGTGGGTTGTATAAAAGATGCAATATTTTTGCTAACAATAACAATATGCTAAATCACGACCGAGTTGGAGGTGAGTCAGGTCTACTCTTGAACATGGGAAGTGCCGTGTTGGCGCTCCAAACCCAATGGCCTGGTGAACTCGTCTCAGCGTGGTCTCACTGAAGGTGCCTGTTCAGACATTGAATGCTAACATAGAAATGGCCGATCTGGGGCGTTCACTCTGTTAGCATTGGCAGAATGAGACAGCTAGGTCAGTGTCCCGCTCACTGGGAGAGAGATACAATATCAGCAAGTTTTGTGCCCTTTGTGTGGACACCGGGGATGGAGGAGAAGCATGCTGTAGCTTTCACTACACACAGTCAGTGTTGTGAGTCAGCTACTGATTCATTAGCTTGGTTTATCTAAACTAAAAGAAGAATAGCATGGGTGTAAATGTACCACTAAAAAATTAAAAGCACATTAACAAATTGGTTCTCTGACATATTTTGTGATGCCTTCACCAGTCCGTTTTTTTTTTTTTTCCAAATGGGGTGTGCTGAAGGAGTTTTCTTCATGAATGAAGTAGGTAAGGTTGAGGTCAGGACTTGAGCCCTGCTGAGAATTTATCACCCCAACATAAAATTAACAAGAGAAAGGAGCTGTAATTGGCAGGCCAGTTGGTACCCAGCCAATAAAGTTTACAGCAAAGTTAAAATGAAAGTTTACAAGAGACAAACTCCCCTTGTTTATTCTGAAATTAATGTCTCTGGTTGTTTATGGCTCCATTGCCTTCTGACATCCATTTTGAAAGAAATGCTTCCAGCAGCAAGTTTATGATGTAGTTTATTACGTGGCCTCAAAACTCATGGGCATAAATCGTAAATGCTCTGTATTTGATTCTCTGTATTGCCTGATTATGGAAGCCTGAAGATAGAGATTTGCCTGTTAACTCAAGCCCAAAGTATACTTAAGTTTTGATGTGTATGCTGCAGTCTCCAGTAGTTTGTTGTTGTTGTTGTTGTTGCATCTTTTCCGTTGCTTTTCTGACAGCCAGCGTTGCCCCCTTGTGAATCAACTAATTGCACAAGTTAAAAAAAAAAAAATCAGGCTGTACAAATACAGTAAGCATGCTGATGACGATATTTACAAGCACACTTATAATTTGGGTTTTAAACAAATACCTCACCAAAAAATTTAATTTTAGTCATCTTTTACACACCTTCACATCAAAGATTTGATCTAAAATATAAAAGACTTGTACTCTATATTCTAAGGCTTGTTTCATACTGATTAATGAATGTAAATATTTGCATACATTCAAAGTTACTCCATGAGTTTCATCCTAATTCAGTTCTATAACGATTGTTCCCTTTCAGTCGGTCACTCCGAGTCACGTCGGTGACCAATGAATTGGGATCCCGCCAGAGAGACCAATACACTTCAAGTGTAACTAAACGAGCCAATGGACATTGGCATGCGGTATTTCATCTGGCTGCCACACCCCGCAGCGCGGGTATAAGGGGCAGCAGGTGCACCTCATTAATTCATCTTTTCGCGTCGGAGCCAAGCGGTGGTGCATCACTACTGCTTTTTCCTCCTTCGAGTGATTGCAAGAAAGACGAGTGTGGGTGTTACGGTGCGGCAGCGGTTGTCATGGTCTCACGGGAGAAAAAAAAAAAGATCGTCTTCATTCAGACAGCCACACCAGGAATGTGCAGTGGCCAGTTCCCCTGCGTGCTTCAGCACTAAAAGAGCAATCTCTAAAAGAGTAACACGGGTGATCGCGTCTTATTAATGAAGTCTTATCACCTGTGCGTTTCTGGGTGTGGTCATTTCCTGATGCCTCAGGATGGTCACAATCGCTGCCTCACGTGTCTGGGCATTCAGCACGCTGAGGAAGCTTTCGTGGATGGTTCATGTTCTTCTTGTGGGGACATGACCATACCCATAGCCAATTGAATAAAAGACTCCGCTATGTGAAACATAGGGGAGTCCCTCTGCCTCTGCTGCGATCCAGCGTTCGTCCCGGCACCTGGGGCAGCGCTGCGTCCGGTGGAGTCAGAGGTGATTTGAGAATCATGGTGAGGCCTTCCCCAAGTGGAGTTCCTCACCCCTCAAGCACTCCGCAGATGGTGGAGCTACCGACGGAGCGTGCTGGGCCCTCTGCTGGACAGAGTACACCACGCGTTTCCTTCGGTGCCTCCTCTGACGACCAGATGATGATTGCTGCATCGGAGAGCGAGTCCTCTCTCTCCAGGATGATGACTCGGCTGCGTTGCCCCCTTCGGTTGTGGTAGCATTGACCGAGCCAGAATCAGAGATGAGTGCCATGCTTTCCTGGGCCGCTGAGAATGTCGGGCTCATGTGGAATCCTCCACCGCGTCCCGATCCTTTGAGGCTGGAGGAATGGTTTCTCAGTGGGGGTTGCAGTGGTTCTCAGCACCCCCTCCGGTGCCTTTCTTCCCGGAAGTGTATGAGGAGCACATGAGATCGTGGAAGGCACCTTTTACAGCCCGAAACAATTCTTGTAGCTCCTCCGCCCTCACCACCCTTGATTGTCGGGGCGCTTTGGGGTATGCGGGCATCCCCTCGGTGGAGCGGTCTGTGGCCATGCAACTGTGTCCAACAGCCGCTACCACTCTGCGGGATGACCCGTGTCTCCCCTCACGGGCCTGTAAGTATTCGTCAGGTCTAACTGGCAGTGCTTATAGAGCTTGTGGGGAGGCGGCTTCAGCCCTCCACACCATGGTGTTACTGCAGGTCCACCAGGCCAAAGCCCTGAAAGACCTGCACGAGGGTGGTCATGACCTGGCGGTTCTACATGAACTGTGTGCTGCGACAGACCTCGCATTTTGAGCGATGAAGGTATAGTCTCTGGGTCGTGCGATGTCCACGCTAGTGGTCCAGGAACGCCATCTCTGGCTGTGTCTAGCTGACATGAAGGAGTATGAGAAGGTACAGTTCCTGAATGCTCCTGTGTTGCAGACCGGCCTCTTCGGCGACGCTGTCGAGAGCTTTCAAACCTACTGCTTCCACCCCGGCTGCAGCCCCTCAGCCTGCTCACCACCCGCCGCTCCCACGCAGCCGCAGCACCCCTCCACCTGGCAGCGTCGTGGAGCCGGTCGCAGGCAGGACGCCCAGCCCGTTCAGGCCCCCGCCAAGCGCAAGAGGCCCTTAGACAGGCGACCCAGACATGGAGGAGATTGCTCATCGGGAGATGATGACCGCTTCACTCCCTCCCCCAGAGGCGGGCCGGTTGGAGAATCTTTTGTTCCGTTTTGTTTTTTTTCCGCCGCTGGCCCAGAAGCCCAAAACTTCAATAAAAGAGTGGTTTCCTCAGTCTCTAGGTCTCAAGAGAAAGAGAGTTGAGAGCTGTGAATCATGAGATCGCTTCCCTCCTCCTCTCTCACCAGCTGGCCGCAGTGGGTTGTCCGAGAGCACCCCTCCTGCCCATTCGTGGAACCGGGTAAGGGCTGTAACACTCGAGTCCCCGCTTCATGTCATCACACGCCGGGCTGTCACAAGCCTCAAGCCGGGTTCCTGTGTTTCACCACGCTGCCCCACCGCGGGTATGTCTCTCTGAGCCTGGCTAGCAATCCCCAATCCGTACCGGTGGCTCCTACGGACCATCAGACTCGGCTATGCAATTCAGTTCGCACGCTGTCCCCCTAAGTTCAGAGGCATCCGGTTCACTTCAGTCAAGGCCGTCGATGCCTCTGTCTTGCGGCGGAAATCGCAGTCCTGCTGGCAAAGGACGAGATAGAGCTGGTCCCTCCAGCCGATATGAGGTCACGGTTTTACAGCCCTTACTTCATTGTGCCCAAGAAAAACGGTGGGTTACGACCGATCTTGGATCTGCGAGTTTTGAACCGTGCGCTTCACAAGCTGCCGTTCAAGATGTTGATGCAGAAACGCATTTCCGAGTGCATCAGTTCCCAAGACTGGTTTGCAGCGATCGACCCGAAGGACGCGTACTTTCATGTCTCGATCCTCCCGTGACACAGGCCATTCCTGCGATTTGCGTTCAAGGGTCGGGCATTTCAGTACAAGGTCCTGCCCTGTCCCTGTCACTCTGTGTCTTCACCAAAGTAGTAGAGGAAGCCCTTCTTCCCTTGAGAGAACGGGGGGTGTGCATCCTCAACTCATACTCGCACAGTCTCGCGATCAGTTGACAGGGACCTGGTGCTCAGACACCTCAGCCAGTTGGGTCTTCGGGTCAACTGGGAAAATAGCAAACTCAGAGGATCTCTTTTCTCGGCATGGAGTTGGATTCGGTCAGCCAGACAGCACGCCTCACCCAGGAACGTGCTCAGTCGGTGCTGAACTGCCTCAAGATTTTATCAGGCAGGACGGCAGTCCCACTGAAATATTTTCAGAGGCTCCTGGGGCATATGGCAGCAGCTGCGGTGGTAGTTCTGCTCGGTCTGCTCCATATGAGACCGCTTCAGCATTGCCTCCATGGCCGAGTCCCGAGGTGGGTGTGGCGACGCGGTACTCACCGGGTTCAGATTACACCGGCCTGCCACAGAACCTTCAGCCCGTGGACAGATCCCTCGTTCCTTCGGACAGAAGTGCCCCTGGAACAGGTATCCAGGCATGCTGTGGTATTCACGGATGCCTCAGCCACTGGCTGGGGTGCCACGTACAATGGGCACGCAGTGTCAGGGGTATGGACGGGTCCCCAACTGCATTGGCATATCAATTGCCTCGAGTTGCTGGCAGTATGCCTTGCCCTGAGCCGCCTCAGAGGGCGCCTTCGGGGCAAGGACGTTCTGGTCCGCATGGACAACACTGCGGCCGTTGTGTATATCAACCAGCAAGGCGGTTTACGCTCCGTCGCATATCGCAACTCGCCCGCCACCTCCTCCTCTCTCACCAGCTGGCCGCAGTGGGTTGTCCGAGCACCCCTCCTGCCCATTCGTGGAACCGGGTAAGGGCTGTAACACTCGAGTCCCCGCTTCATGTCATCACACGCCGGGCTGTCACAAGCCTCAAGCCGGGTTCCTGTGTTTCACCACGCTGCCCCACCGCGGGTATGTCTCTCTGAGCCTGGCTAGCAATCCCCAATCCGTACCGGTGGCTCCTACGGACCATCAGACTCGGCTATGCAATTCAGTTCGCACGCTGTCCCCCTAAGTTCAGAGGCATCCGGTTCACTTCAGTCAAGGCCGTCGATGCCTCTGTCTTGCGTGCGGAAATCGCAGTCCTGCTGGCAAAGGACGAGATAGAGCTGGTCCCTCCAGCCGATATGAGGTCACGGTTTTACAGCCCTTACTTCATTGTGCCCAAGAAAAACGGTGGGTTACGACCGATCTTGGATCTGCGAGTTTTGAACCGTGCGCTTCACAAGCTGCCGTTCAAGATGTTGATGCAGAAACGCATTTCCGAGTGCATCAGTTCCCAAGACTGGTTTGCAGCGATCGACCCGAAGGACGCGTACTTTCATGTCTCGATCCTCCCGTGACACAGGCCATTCCTGCGATTTGCGTTCAAGGGTCGGGCATTTCAGTACAAGGTCCTGCCCTGTCCCTGTCACTCTGTGTCTTCACCAAAGTAGTAGAGGAAGCCCTTCTTCCCTTGAGAGAACGGGGGGTGTGCATCCTCAACTCATACTCGCACAGTCTCGCGATCAGTTGACAGGGACCTGGTGCTCAGACACCTCAGCCAGTTGGGTCTTCGGGTCAACTGGGAAAATAGCAAACTCAGAGGATCTCTTTTCTCGGCATGGAGTTGGATTCGGTCAACCAGACAGCACGCCTCACCCAGGAACGTGCTCAGTCGGTGCTGAACTGCCTCAAGACTTTATCAGGCAGGACGGCGGTCCCACTGAAACTCTTTCAGAGGCTCCTGGGGCATATGGCAGCAGCTGCGGTGGTAGTTCCGCTCGGTCTGCTCCATATGAGACCGCTTCAGCATTGCCTCCATGGCCGAGTCCCGAGGTGGGTGTGGCGACGCGGTACTCACCGGGTTCAGATTACACCGGCCTGCCACAGAACCTTCAGCCCGTGGACAGATCCCTCGTTCCTTCGGACAGAAGTGCCCCTGGAACAGGTATCCAGGCATGCTGTGGTATTCACGGATGCCTCAGCCACTGGCTGGGGTGCCACGTACAATGGGCACGCAGTGTCAGGGGTATGGACGGGTCCCCAACTGCATTGGCATATCAATTGCCTCGAGTTGCTGGCAGTATGCCTTGCCCTGAGCCGCCTCAGAGGGCGCCTTCGGGGGCAAGGACGTTCTGGTCCGCATGGACAACACTGCGGCCGTTGTGTATATCAACCAGCAAGGCGGTTTACGCTCCCGTCGCATATCGCAACTCGCCCGCCACCTCCTCCTCTGGAGTCAGAAGCATCTGAGGTCCGTTCATGCCATCCACATCCCAGGAGTGTTCAATGTAATTGCAATATAATATACAATGATTCAATCTACACCTTTGTAAATAACATAAAGATGTAAAAACATAATTTTGAACAAGCCTGACATCAAAATTATGACTTCTTAACTCATAAATACAGACTTTCCAGGAGGACCTGAACGCCACAAACAGCCAATGATCACTGACTTCAAATCATACACAAACTTTCTAAAAGTGGCAAATTTGAGGTTTTGAATGTATGCAAACGCAGGTGTGAGATTGGAGAGCTATGCAATTAGCAAATTAGCTATGTCATCAGCAAAATATGACTAGATGTTGGTCCGTTTCTCACACAACGCTATTGTATGGCCTCAGAAAACATAGAATATAGCACACACGTCTTATAAACTAATTTTATTCAGCTGTTATGGTGCTTTTGTGATTGGTTTTTAAAGCTTGACACATCCAGGTCACTGTAAGCTTGTGTTAAATTGTAAACACTCAAATGCTTTCTGTAACCAAGGCATAATAATATCACAAAAGTTGGAAATAACAGTACAGCAATTAATCAGACATATCTGTGAGACTATCATGCTCACTAAACTGAAACAGCATCTTTCTGAAATGCTGTAAAGATGCTTCAGAAATGAGCTATATGGGCATGTTGAGGGTTTCTCAGCTGGCCGTGTTGTGTTGTCTCTCGCTGGGTGTGTATTAATGAGCTTTTCCCTTCATCAATGACACTCAGGGTCGCGCGGCTGACGGCAAAGTTCACAGCCCTGTTTACAGCTCAGGTGAGAGATGCTCGGGGAAGAGGTGTCACCTCCACGATAATTAAAAAACGCAAGCGTTCACTGAGGGGGCTGTCCTTCAACCGCTTGCATGCTGTTCTGGGAGAAGACTGTTTGTATACTCTGCAAGGAAATGCTTTGAGAAAAAAATGCCTGAAATAGAGCTCAGTCCTCTTCCCAAAACAATGTGTGGTATGGTTTATTGATTTATGGATCCTGCTGCGTTATATACAATACAGAGTGATGTAATACAAAGTAACGTAACCACATTTGATGATTTTATATATACTGTTTGTAATGTTTTTTAATTCCTAATTTGCTGCTTATTAATAGTTAGTAAGGTAGTTCTTAAATTTAGGTATTGGGTATAGGAATATAGAAAAAGTTTGTGTAGAACAAGGCATTAATATGTGCTCAATTACTACTAATAAATGGCTAATATTCTAGTAACACGCATGATAATAAGCAACTAGTTATGAGACCCTAAAATAAAATGTTAACTTTTACTTTGGATAACAGTGTCTGCTAAACTAGTAAATAAATAAATAAATGTATTGCTGCCTAACTCGTACATAAAGTACATGAAAATAATAATCGAAATTTTACATCATTTCTACCATTGGAGTAATTAAACCTCAAAATACCACATAGTTAAATAATTAAATACCACTGATTTATTAATTGATTGAAATACCATAACTGAAGATGCGGTGATGCTCCGAGTGTCCTCCTCAGGTCCCTCCTGATCATCACTCTGTACAACACATACAAAGACAAGTAACTCAAAATGCAAAATTATTGCATCAATATTAGTCATATTTCAAAGGGGTCTTTTTTTTAAATCACATAGAGAGGTATTATGTAAAAAAATAAAAAATAACCCTCATAAAGCCTGTCCATTGAAATTAAACTGTAAAAATGACTCATTCAGGAATATTTGTGGTTATGACATCACAACCATGAGCTCATTAACATATGACAACCCTAATTTGCATTTACATTTTGAAGGTACAAGAGCAAAAATGGTCTGATTGATTACACGGGTCAGGGTGGAAGATGGTCTTGAAACATATAGTATATGGTAATTATGACTGTTTTTAGTGTAAAAACCTTGACTAACATTAGGGAAAATGACAGATAATTCTGTGCTTGTACAGCTTGTATGATGCCACTCAAGTGCTCATCTCTCTGTGTCTCATTATGTGGAGCCTCCTGATGTTATGATGGACATCCAGACACTACAGGAAATGTGAGATAAATGGCAGATGAGCAATCGCTGGAGAATATAGCGGAAACAAGGGATTTCACTTTCTCAAACTCACATTCTTTAATCACAACTATAATAAAGTTGAGTATTACTAAAACTAACATTCTAACATTTATTATTGTTGTTTGTTAGTAAAATATCACTATTGCTTTTGTTTATACTTAAGGTTAATGCGAACAAAAATATAATCAACATGAATTTGTGATTAACCACTTATATTTTCTACCTCTTTTTTTTTTTTTTCTGTTGCCATATCCTTTAATTTTTTTTTTTAACCAAACTATCAATTTATGGATTAAACCAATTCATATTACAAAAATACTGTACTTTAAATACTGTATCGTGTATTTGTAAATACATCCACATCCATCCACCTCTATTTCTAGTAGGATAGGCAAATGAGAACAGAATATGAAAAGAAGAAGAAAAAAACAAAGAACAGAATAAATAATGTGCATCTATCCCTGAACAAAATGGCCATATTTTAGCACAAAGTCTTTCTCTCCTTCTCCACACAAACAGCCAGTTTATCTCTCTTTCTCCTGTCAAACAGTGGTGAAATGTGGGGCTGTGACAGCTAGAAAGGCCTGCAGTTTCACACCGCTCTACTGTCAGACAGAGAGTCCTCTCTGAATCTGAAACATACTCCACTTCATTTGAGAAAAATAGGGAAAAGTGAAAGTTTCAGTATGTATAGCCCCCTTTTTCTCCAAAGGTTTATCTCACTTTAGTTTGTCTGCACTTCTAAGGTAGTTCTGACTCTGAAGTTTTGATCTTTTGATCCAATGTTGTACAATTGCATTGTGATTTGTATAAAAATGTGTGATTTGTATGAAAAAAAAAATGGAAAAAATAAAAATAAAAATATATATATATACAGGTGCTGGTCATATAATTAGAATATCATCAAAAAGTAGATTTATTTCACTAATTCCATTCAAAAAGTGAAACTTGTATATTATATTCATTCATTACACACAGACTGATATATTTCAAATGTTTATTTCTTTTCATTTTGATGATTAGAGCTTACAGCTCATGAAAGTCAAAAATCAATATCTCAAAATATTAGAATATTTACATTTGAGTTTGAATAAATGACCATCCCTACAGTATAAATTCCGGGTATCTCTTGTTCTTTGAAACCACAATAATGGGGAAGACTGCTGACTTGGCAATGATCCAGAAGACGAACATTGACACCCTCCACAAAGAGGGTAAGTCACAGAGGGTCATTACTGAAAGGTGTGGCTGTTTACAGAGTGCTGTATCAAAGCATATTAAATGCAAAGTTGACTGGAAGGAAGAATTTGGGTAGGAAAAGGTGCACAAGCAACGGGGATGACTGCAAGCTTGAGAATACAGTCAAGCAAAGCTGATTCAAACACTTGGGAGAGCTTCACAAGGAGAGAACTGAAGCTGGAGTCAGTGCATCAAGAGTCACCACGCTCAGACGTCTTCAGGAAAAGGGCTACCAAGCCACTTCTGAACCAGAGACAACGTCAGAAGCATCTTACCTGGGCTGTGGAGAAAAAGAACTGGACTGTTGCTCAGTGGTCCAAAGTCCTCTTTTCAGATGAAAGTAAATTTTACATTTCATTTGGAAATCAAGGTCCCAGAGTCTGGAGGAAGAGTGGAGAGGCACATAATCCATGTTGCTTGAAGTCCAGTGTGAAGTTTCCACAGTCAGTGATGATTTGAGCTGCCATGTCATCTGCTGGTGTTGGTCCACTGTGTTTTCTGAAGTCCACAGTCAACGCAGCCATCTACCAGGAAATTTTAGAGCACTTCATGCTTCCTTCTGTTGACAAGCTTTATGGAGATGCTGATTTCATTTTCCAGCAGGACTTGGCACCTGCCCACACTGCCAAAGGTACCAAAAGCTGGTTCAATGACCATAGTGTTACTGTGCTTGATTGACCAGCAAACTCGCCTGACCTGTATTGTCAAGAGGAAGATGAGAGACACCAGACCCAACAATGCAGATGAGCTGAAGGCCACTATCAGAGCAACCTGGGCTCTCATAACACCTGAGCAGTGCCACAGACTGATCGACTCCATGCCACGCCGCATTGCTGCAGTAATTCAGGCAAAAGGAGCCCCAACTAAGTATTGAGTGCTGTACATACTTTTCATTTTCATACTTTTCAGTTGGCCAAGATTTCTAAAAATCCTTTCTTTGTATTGGTCTTAAGTAATATTCTAATATTTTGAGATACTGATTTTTGACTTTCATGAGCTGTAAGCTCTAATCATCAAAATTAAAAGAAATAAACATTTTAAATATATCAGTCTGTGTGTAATGAATGAATATAATATACAAGTTTCACTTTTTGAATGGAATTAGTGAAATAAATCAACTTTTTGAGGATATTCTAATTATATGACCAGCACCTGTATAGTATCTATTCCCAAACCTACACATCCATGGAGCAAGAGGAGATTGTACGAAAATGTTCAACTGAGGTCATATTCATTTTTACATATTTTTACATTTACATTTAATCATTTAACATAAACTTTGATTTAAAGTGAGGATGAGCTGTATTTGAAGTTAGTGTAAAATGCCAATAACACACATGTGACCATGCATGTGAATTTCACAACTTTGACACATTTGTAGGCCGACCAATAGCAAGCCTCTTGATTCAGCAGTGACCTTTGTCTGACAAAGATTCGTAACTTAGCAAAAAAGCAAAGCTCATTGTGCTGGTTTCTACTGCATCACTACATTTCAGTATTATAATGGTATAATTTATGGTATTTTGTCACCCCCTTTCCTGCTTAGTGAAATGTTGCATAGCGACGGCAAATGTGGCCCTTTAGGCGCGTTCACACAGAATACATTTTTGTATTATGTTGTGCTATTTGCACAATAACCATTGTTTTCTATGTAAACATTCACTATACGGACATCTTTGACCATTGTGTTAGCATCTTTTGCAGTGTCTTGCGCATGACATGGCATTCTAAAAATGCAGCGTTCGAGTTAAAATAATTCATTTTCATTTTAAAGACAGAAAAACAGTAACGGCTCCCCTTGTGGTGGCACTGAGAAGGCAACACATTTGAACTTAAGCTGTTTTAACATGAACTCTGTTTTCACATATCTGTGTAGACTATGTTTTAGACAGTGCAGTTTGTGATGTCACTCTAGTGTCAGCATTCAAAATATAAAAAATGGTATTATACTGGTTTTGTCTTTTGAACTGTTTATACACATAATAGAAGGCGTCTTATTCTTTACAGTGTTTCGAGCATTTGATTAATATGACTTCAGGCATGAACAAAAAGAAAAGTAATTCTGTGATTAAAAGCCCAGAGCTAAACATGGGAATAGTACATTTTTATTCATAATCTATGAGATTTAGCGGGCCATTTGCATATCTAAATGATTTACATATGGTACAGAGACCCTCTAGTCATAAATAATTTAATATCACAACATTTCCTGAAGGAGTAGCTCATCAGGGCCACATTTAACTTTAATTACTCTTTTAAAATCATAGTTATGATTCAATAACTCGCTCGCAAAACTAAATGTACCTCAACAGATTACTGAGACGGAAATAATAGCAGTGGACAAAAAACAGGCAGTGGAGTGGGGGAGGGAGGGAGAAAGAGAGAAGGATGGATAGAAGAGACGCCAATGAAGAAACACCACATATGCATATGTGTTTTAATAAAGCAAAAAAAAATGTGTCATGGTACTAACATGAACGTGTGTCGACAACTGACATGGAAGAGAAGAAATTGTTGAACGAAGTCATTATTTTTGTTTTCTTTGCACACAAAAAGGTTTTCTAGTAGCTTCATAACAATAAGGTTGAACCACAGATGTCACATGGACTATTTTAATGATGCCCTCACTACCTTTCTGGGCCTTGAACATTGCAGTTGTGTTGCGGTCTATGCAGAGTCGTTAATAAATTCTGAAGGTTTCTGTCTACCCACTGATAGGTAATTAAAACTTTCAAGCTCCAAAAAGGTCATTATGGCATTGTAAAAGTAGTCCATATGAATCCAGTGATTTAATCCATTTTTTTTTATATAATATATTTGTGTAAATAAATGAATAAATAAGACTTGAAGGAATAAACCATAACTATTTAGAAAATTAAATACTTTAAGCTTGAAAATTTCTACCCTGAACAATACCATTACGAGCGTCATGTAACAACAAAATGACACCCCCAAAGCATCTGAGAGCGATAATCAGGCCCCCAAAATGCAATGTGATTCATCTTATACTAATTAAAAACCTTGCACAGCAACATTAACATATTAATTGAGGTTCAAGCATAGGGCTGTTATGATGAGGAAATTCAAATGAGTCTTTCAGGAACAGAATAGAAATTGTGGAAACAGAGGGGTGAAGATAACACACACACACACACACACACACACACACACTGCTCTTGTACAAATGGCCTTATCTCCAACAGAGGCTCATATGTGTGTGATCTGACACATCACCCACTTCCATTATCAGACGGCATTTAGAAATGAAAAACCCATTTACTCCCATTTACATCCCGTCTGCCTTGTGGCCCCACAATGTTCTGCGGCATTGTCAAAGTGACATGACGGCATGCAAGGTCACCTGGAAACCTCTCACTGCGCTTGTTTGAAGAGTCAAGCAACAACGGCTTACTGGCTAGTTGTTTAAGAAGGGCCATTTTCTCATTTGGTAATGTGTTATCTCTTACATATATGTGTGCATTGAAGGTGGCATGGCAAAACACTGATGTTTTAGTTAAGAGAAAATGACTTGGCTCCACCTGACACCAACAGTTTCATGGAGTCGTAGGTTTAGGCCATTGATCTGGAATATAAAGAAACATTGTAACTTCTTTCTACGAGGAGTGGCAGTGAGGTCAGGCTTGGATAAGCGTGAAAACACAGGATAAAGGAAGAATATCTGTTGTTTCAGCCTTGATTACTACCACGGCTGCCCTAATATTTTCTTTCAGCAGGATGTTAGTGGGGATGTCATCGCAATACAAGATGTTTTCCTTTTAAAGCCTGCTATACACTGCACAATTTTTTTTTTTTTTTTTTTAGAATTTCTTTAACATCTAGTCATTCCAGTGATTCATTGTTGACAAGTTAGTTGCACACCAGACGTGACTTTCTCTATTTGTGTTCTCAAGCAAAAGTGGGTAGTTCACTTCAGTAATTAACAATGTGTTGTTAATGAGTTTGAAAACTAAAAAAAAAAAAAAAAAAAAAACACCATCTTTGTTATATTTTGTATTGATATAATATATTACTGAAAATGCACAAACATGCACTGTTCCAGTCTAGCTTGAAGTCATTATTTATATTAATAACAATATAAATAATAGCTCTTCACCAGAGCCTAAGATTCACCACAAAGACCATTGTTATTGGTGAACATGTCAGTTGTTCCCTACGACAATATAAATAATTTACGATCCCAGAAATGTGTCTCAGATGGCAAAACTATACAGTGTGCACCATCCTTAAGGCATCGGTGGAAGGTAAAAGGCAGTGAGATTGATAGGTGGCAGTTAGTTTGCAATTTGATGGACCTTTTAAATTCTTATAATGTAATTTTTAAGATTTCTGTATGATTTTAAATATTGTGTCAGACAGGCAATGTCTTTGTTGACAATGTTGATACATGTTTGCATATTGTTATCTCAAGCTAAATTAATATATATATATATATATATATTGTAACAGGGCTGACGAGACGAGAGGCGTGCGGATCCATGTGCAGGCTTTTATTTACAGGCATGGTCAAAGATACAGGCAGGGTCGAAACAATGGCAAACAGGTATGGCAGGGACAAGACAAAGAGTAAACTTAGGGCAAGCGTGGGTCGACGATCAGCGAACAGTATCCAAAGGGCAAGACAGGAGAGGGAAACCAAAAACGTCAGCGATAGTCCAGGCAGGGGAAAACACAATCCAACAAAGGCAAGGCAAGGCTAGGAAAACTAACGGGCTCTGTAGGGCAGCGATAGTGCATACGATACTCGGCAACGGGGGAGAGAATGTCCAGGGTTGAAATAGTGTGTGTGATTGGTGATGCTGTGTGATCAGGTGTGCATGTGATTGGTGCAATGAGATATTGGTGACAGCTATGATCAGAGTGGGATGATGGGAATTGGAGTCCATGTGATGTGTGGTGTGAAAGTCCATGTGGTGACCTCTAGTGGTGAGTGACCGGGAGTGCAGACCAGATTTGTGACATATATATATATATTGTGACGAGTTGGTTGCCTCCCCCTCATTATCATCACCACCCCGTCCGTTATTCGCCGCCCTTCACCAGGCTCACGACGGGAGTGGGTGTGTGAGAGAGGAGGGGCGCTGAAACAGCTAGGGCTGGCGGCGTGTGATGAGGCACACCTGAACCGAATGGAGCCTCATCACTGCCGCTGTTTAAATACCGAGTACGCCTCTCCTCGAGGGACCGGTCTCTTTCCCCGTGCATGCACACTGGTGTCCTTGTGGGTCCAGGAAGGGAGCGTGGAGGGACTTCCGTGCCGCCAGAGACGTGAGCTGCCGGACCCGACCAAGTCCCGTCGTGATGTCATGGGCCAAGAGGTAGACGAAGTCGCTAGAGAAGCCACCGTCCCTCGCGCCCCGGACCTTAGAGGGGAGCGCGTGCGGCCGCCGGACTCCGCCCCTTACCTGGACCCTCCCTTCCAGAACACTGCCCCTCCTTCACAAACTCCGCAGCACGACGAGGTCACCAGATCCCCTGTTTGTTTTGGACTCTTTATCCCCTTTGGACACTTTATTTTATTATTTCTGTTTAATAAAAGCCTCTCAGAGGCCTGACGCCACACCCACTGTGTCTGTCGTTTGCTCCTCCCATCACAATATATATATAAACACATACTGGGATAGAAATGTGGCAAACAGGGTTGATGGTAACAGGGTTGACAGTTTTACAGTTCACTTCATTAATACTAGTCATGAGTCTACTATGTGTTTATTACTATTTGCATTGTGCAATTGGCATGCTGACTGCAGGAATGTCCACCAGAGCTGTTGCCCATGAATTGAATGTACATCTCTCTACCATAAGCCGTCTCCAAAGGAGTTTCAGAGAATTTGGCAGTACATCCAACCGGCCTCACAACCGCAGACCACGTGTAACCACACCAGCCCAGGACCTCCACATCCAGCCACCCGGACAGCTGCTGCAACAATCGGTTTGCATAACCAAAGAATTTCTGCACAAACTGTCAGAAACCATCTCAGGGAAGCTCATCTGCATGCTCGTCGTCCTCATCGGAGTCCCGACCTGACTGCAGTTCGTCGTCGTAACCGACTTGAGTGGGTAAATGCTCACATTCAATTGCGTCTGGCACTTTGGAGAGGTGTTCTCTTCACGGATGAATCCTGGTTTTCACTGTACAGGGCAGATGGCAGACAGCGTGTATGGTGTCGTGTGGGTGAGCGGTTTGCTGATGTCAACGTTGTGGATCGAGTGGCCCATGGTGGCGGTGGGGTTATGGTATGGGCAGGCGTATGTTATGGACAACGAACACAGGTGCATTTTATTGATGGCATTTTGAATGCACAGAGATACCGTGACGAGATCCTGAGGCCCATTGTTGTGCCATTCATCCACGACCATCACCTCATGTTGCAGCATGATAATGCACGGCCCCATGTTGCAAGGATCTGTACACAATTCCTGGAAGCTGAAAACATCCCAGTTCTTGCATGGCCAGCATACTCACCAGACATGTCACCCATTGAGCATGTTTGGGATGCTCTGGATCGGCGTATACGACAGCGTGTTCCAGTTCCTACCAATATCCAGCAACTTCGCACAGCCATTGAAGAGGAGTGGACCAACATTCCACAGGCCACAATCAACAACCTCATCAACTCTATGCGAAGGAGATGTGTTGCACTGCGTGAGGCAAATGGTGGTCACACCAGATACTGACTGGTTTTCGGACCTATTTTTCGTTTAATGATGCGCCAAATGTTCTCTATAGGTGAAAGATCTGGACTGCAGGCAGGCCAATTCAGCACCCGGACTCTCCTACTACGAAGCCATGCTGTTGTAATAGCTGCAGTATGTGGTTTTGAATTGTCCTGCTGAAATACACAAGGCCTTCCCTGAAATATACATCGTCTGGAGGGGAGCATATGTTGCTCTAAAACTTTTATATACCTTTCAGCATTCATAGTGCTTTCCAAAACATGCAAGCTGCCCATATCGTATGCACTTATGCACCCCCATACCATCAGAGATGCTGGCTTTTGAACTGAACGCTGATAACACGCTGGAAGGTCTCCCTCCTCTTTAGCCAGGAGGACACAGCGTCCGTGATTTCCAACAAGAATGTCAAATTTGGACTCGTCTGACCATAGAACACTTTTCCACTTTGAAACAGTCCATTTTAAATGAGCCTTGGCCCACAGGACACGACGGCGCTTCTGGACCATGTTCACATATGGCTTCCTTTTTGCATGATAGAGCTTTAATTGGCATCTGCAGATGGCACGGCGGATTGTGTTTACCAACAGTGGTTTCTGGAAGTATTCCTGGGCCCATTTAGTAATGTCAATGACAGAATCATGCCGATGAGTAATGCAGTGTCGTCTGAGGGCCCGAAGGGCCAACAAAGGTCTTCGGCCTTGTCCCTTACGCACAGAGATTTCTCCAGTTTCTCTGAATCTTTTGATGATGTTATGCACTGTAGATGATGAGATTTGCAAAGCCTTTGCAATTTGATGTTGATGAGCGTTGTTTTTAAAGTATTCCACAATCTTTTTACGCACTCTTTCACAGATTGGAGAGCCTCTGCCCATCTTTACTTCTGAGAGACTGCCTCTCTAAGACATCCCTTTTATAGCTAATCATGTTATTATTAACTTAATTAGTTGCTAGATGTTCTCCCAGCTGATTTTTTTCAAAATTTCTTGCTTTTTCAGCCCTTTGTTGTCCCCGTGCCAACTTTTTTGAGACCTGTAGCAGGCATCAAATTTGAATTTAGCTCATTTTGTGGATAAAAGTGTAACATTTCTCTGTTTAAACATTTGTTATGTTCTCTATGTTCTATTGTGAATAAAATATTGATAGTTTTGATTTGATAGTATTTTACTTTTCATTTTATTAAAAAAAAAACATCCCAACATTTCCAGAATTCGGGTTGTAACCATTAACAAACCATTTAAAAGGAATTTTAAAGGAAAGTTACTTTGTATTGGTCTGAACAGACAAATCGGATGCAAAATTTGACTGAATTTACATTCATGTTGATTAAAAAAATGCAAATTAAAAATAAAACAGAATAAAATTTATTTTCAATGATAACATATGTTATGCCATAAATACTCTTTAAGTACTGAACTGAACTTATATTGAACTCGGATCACTCAATGAGAGTGTGTGACACCATAGAAGGCAACAAACAAACCATGCTTAAACCTGTAACTGGCTGTGTATGTCAACACAAATCAAGAGGTCTAAAAACGTGCTAAGATCTGACACAGGAGGGCAGACCGGGCTGACCTCATCAACGGGGTGACCATCTTCACTGTACGGTTAAGACATTCCCTGAGCCAGGACAAGCAGGAGCCTCTAAGAGGATTACAAAAGACAAGCTGAGAAAACATGATGAGCCAAAGCCAGAGATGCACTTGAGTATGTAATGATGAGCATATGCTGTTTGATCAGATGAAACCCAGAGCTACTGAAGAAAACTGGATTTTTTTAACATTTCTTAATATGTGCTTAACTATTAAAAAAAAAAACTCGCAAACACAATATAATGTTGTGTTTGTCTTCCAGGGAGTTGCAAGGGTTGTTAAGTTGTTGTTATGCTGTTGGTAAGTTATTCAGAGTGATTATTAGTGTGCTGCTGTTTGGTTGGCAGAGGGAATCAGTTTAATTTCGGGTTCACACTGCAGGATTTTAACCCCGATTTTCAATCGACGACATATTTGGGGAAATTGCTAACAAATGCCCTGAAATCAGTGGCAAATTGATTTTCTTTCATGCGAGTGACAATCGCGTAGTGAGTTGTCAAAGACACAATCTAAAGCTTAGCCTCTGTTTTACTCACCCTTGAGGCATCCTAAGTGACTATGACTTTCTTCGTTCAGATGAATCCAATCGGAATTGTATAAAAAAATTGTCTTGGCTATTCCAAGCGTTGTCATTGCAATGGGTGGGTGTTTTTTTCAACAGTCCACAAGATGTCAAATAAAGCGCACGCATCCGTAATAAAACGTGCCTCACATGGCTCCAGGGTGTGAGTAAAGGCCTCCTGTAGCGAATCCATGCCTTTTTTGTAATAAAAATATCCATATTTCAAACGTAATAAACACTTTTCTCTCAATTCTGCTGACTGTCATACGCGGAAGCTGTTCCGGCATACGTGTACAGGTTGATAATGTAAAACTCTGGACAAGTTTTCTTGCGCACACGCATCTGTACTGTCGTACAGTCTGACATTAATGACAACAGAGATCCCACAGTGTGACATAATCATCATATCTGTACACTCTGACGAGCAACAATTGTAAAGGACTATTAAAAAAATCGCACAGTGTGTGCCCACATTAAGAGAAGTACCAGTGCGTCGCCGATGCCCGTGAGATATTTGGACCTGTTCGTGACTCATAGTCCTGCAGTGTGAAATGTGCTTTGACCGGAAATGACATCGGCAACAACCTACAGCCAATAAGAGAGCATGACACAGGGCAAGGGAAAGTCATAATAACTCTTGTGTTTGTTTTTCATTGAAACACACAGTGAATATAAAAATTCAAACAGATGTTTGAAAACCTGAATACCACTTAACGGAAATTTGTGCAACGCTTCATTTGTTTACTACTGTATTTCTGCCTTTCCATAAGCGCCACCTACTGTCAGAGAGTGAATTTGCATTTTCATTCATCTGATGTTACTTCGCATTGATCTGGACAAACAAATCAGATGCAAATATTTGACTGAATTTTCATGCCAGACATTCATGTTGATTAAAAAAAAAAAAATCACTCTTTTAAGCTTGTCCCTCAATGAGAGTGTGTGACACCATAGAAGGCAACAAACAAACCAACCTGTAACCGGCTGAGTATGTCAACACAAATCAGGAGGTCTATAAACGTGCTAAGATCTGACAATCCAGTCCGTCGTGTAATGTGCACACAAAAGCAACTAGATGGAACCCCAGACAGTCGTGCGGTGTGAGAAGAGCAGCCTTAGAAAATCATGCAGTGTGAACCCGGCATAGGATAAAAAAAGACATTGTTTGTGTGTTTACTAACTTTGCATGAGATGGCCGCTTCACTGAGTAGAGATACGGTGTCACTCTTCAAGGCCAGCAGGTCGCTGCTGCTGAGTTCAGTGCCATCGCTGGGACTCGCATTGCGACTGGAATCACTGTGAATCATGTCCTCAAGCGTCACAGATAAATATATGTCATCCGCCTGGTCTGACGAGACCTGAAATACACAAATACACATTTCACGAGTTTACACTTACATCTAATCTGATAGCAAATAAGTATATATGATAGCAAATATTTTGGCGTGCTGTCCTGGGGGAGGGCTCCCAGCCCAGAATATGGCCTGAACCGAGAGAACTCCCCTTATCCCTAATATGGGATACAAATAGATTAGGGGTGAGGAGCTGGGGTGGAGGAGGAATGCCGGAAAACTGTCACTGGACAGAGGTAGGTAGGCTGCATATATATTTACATTTACATTTACATTTATGCATTTAGCAGACGCTTTTATCCAAAGCGACTTACATTGCATTCAAGTTACAGTTTTTACATTTTATCAGCTCTTGCTTTCCCTGGGAATCGAACCCATGATCTTGGCGTTGCTAGCGCCATGCTCTACTATTTGAGTATGCCCTCTGCCATGCTCTACTATTTGAGCTACAGGAATATATATATACGTATTGTGCTCGTTAGGATGGTTAGCTAAACTAGTTGCACCTGCGGCAGTTGTTTATCTGATCGTGCTCCTCCCGATCCTTGTTAATAAAACATCATTCAAAATGTCAGCAAAAACAGAGAAATTATACACTGAATTCATGTTACAATTCTGTTTCTATTCTATTTAATTCTGTTACTATCTAAAATTAACTTTTAGCAAATTAAATGCAATATACTGTATTTAAACGGCATGAAATGAACATTCTTGCTTTTTGAGAGTCGTGATGGTTTCAGCAGTTCAGGCGGAGGTTCCACCAGAGAGGAACAGAGAGGGTGAAGGTTTTGGAAGCCAACATGTGAACAAGGTGTCACTCATTCAGTGACTGTGTATTTTGTAAATGAATTTTATAAATATTATTGTGAATGATTCACTGGTTGTATATTTTTCAGATTTGCCATTATATTAGACCTTGTAATGTTTAAATTGTAATTTTTGTGGAATATTGCAATGAAAAAAAAAAAAATAATCATGTCACAATAGAGAATACGATTGTAACTTCCATTTCATGCCGACTTCAATCAAATTGTAATAACTAGATCCTCCAGTGAAAACAACAGGCTTTTTCTTTCTTTCTTTCATTTTTTCATTTTTTTTTTTTTTTTTTGGTGACATATGCTTAACAATCATGCATTCCTGCTAAAACCCTACCACTCCACTTTCGCCTATAAGCTCACATTCATTTCTAAATGCAATGGACATGTTAAAAACAGCTCAACAAGCAATGGAAGGAGCAAATTCCTTTATTGATAATCCATTACACTCTGATATAAGTGTTATGTTCAAAGGTATTGTTTTCCCCTGAGAAACTGTGCATTCACTCACAAACCGTTTGTGTTCCTCAAAGAAACTTTCTATTCTCTCACAAAATATTTGCGTTCTCTTGCAAAACTATTACATTTCCCTTGAGAAATGTTGTGTTTGCTCACAAAAGCACTGAAATACAGTTTTCCAGTACTTTTACAAATATTTTGTTAGTGAACGCAAAGTTTCTCAGCTGAACATAAACGTCTTGTGAGAGAATGCAAAAGCATTGACATATAAATATGTATTAAAATACTGTTCATCAAAATGATGGACACTATTTTGAAGTATCTAGTTTAGGTGCTTACTTTGAATTATCAGTCTAGGTGCTAACAGTTCAAATGAATATTTTCAAAAAATCTATTCAAACAAGAATAGAGCAGAACCAGTGTGATTCCCCAACACATCAACACAGATCCTCAACATGAAACAAACCTCAGCGATCAATTTCAATAGAACATGAAGTCTTTCAGCTCTCCATGACATCTCTTTAAATTCCCTTATGTGAAGCTATTTATCATATAAAACAATTCTTTTGCAGACATGATGTGAGTTACATCCGTTTGTGCCATGGAAGAGAATGAAAAGACTCGCCTTACTTGTTGCATGCAATTAAAGCCCAACAAAAAGACACAGGAAACAGTTTAATATCTCATAGAGACTGTAATTACCGTGAGAGTCCCGCGGGACCTCATTACTGAAACACTCTCATCACACAAACCGCTTATAAAAACACTCTCCTCCAGCAGTAAAGCACACACACTCTCGAGCCATTCAATAAAAGAGACACATCAATCAGTTCAGTGCAGGTAATTACTCTTGAGAAACAGCACTGCTGCATCTTTACATAATTATGACACCAATTTACACTATAAAATGGCCTAACCCTCTTACTGACAGCCATCAGAATAAAGTTGATTGATAATCACAAATAATGTAACTATGAGAGGACTCAAAAATACACAAAAAAGACAAGTGAATCTCACAAAGAAATGTCAGATCAACATTTTGTCCCCCACAAAAAATTAGCATTTTTTTTCATGTTGAATATTCAATATGAAATATTTTTGTGAAATTATTTTTATGACAATTAAAAATATTTACCTGCCAAATTGTTAGTACAAATATTGTACAGTCAGGACATGTCTAGACACATTGATTTATTGATTGATTAAAATCAACATAAATGAAAACATCAGTAAAAAAAAAAAAAAAAAAACATATATATATATGTTACACTACTGTTCAAATGCTGTTCTTTTATACTGTCTAATCATCAAAGAGTCATGGGGGCCCCATGTTTACGCAAATATTTGAAGCAGCACAACTATTTTCAACATTGTTGAAAATAAGAAATTATTTTAAGCAGCAAATCAGCAATATTAGAATGATACTAAAGGATAATACAAATTATTATTTTAAATCTATTGGAACTTAAATTATTTTTTAATTGCATTAATATTTCACAGCAGTACAGTTTTCTGTATTTCAAACAAACATAGCCTTTTTGAGCATAAGTTAATTCTTTCAAAAACAAAAACCTAAAACAAACAAATACATATATATATATATATATCTGGCAAACACTGGTTATGTGTTGTTGTTGTTTTTTTTTTTTTTTTTTTTTTTTTTAGAGAATTAAGACATAGGAAACAATACTAAACAAGAACACAGGTGAGAACAATAGGTAACAATGACAAAAAAAAAAAAAAAAGGCAAACAAGGAAATACAAATACAAGTCCATAATGCAGAAAATGAAAACTAAACGAAACCATTTGTTTTCTTATCGTTTTTGGATGAAGTCATGTATTCACCTGGTTAAAGGTAAAGTGTCTTTGTGGAATTGTAAAACTTCCACCAATTTCCCAAACACTCCCACGTTGTCCACTAGTTGGACAAACAGATCCCACCCCACAATTCATGCTCAAGGCATGTTTACCCGACAATGTTTTCTAATAAAAACAGAAAACGTTTTATGCATTTTGGTCGTTCATTTACACAACAATGTGCAAGTTTTTGAAAACAATACTGTTATTGTGTAAACTACAAAAATGTGAAGTTGCGAAAACGGTGACATCATGCATATTACGTGGTCAGTCTTTAGGAATTTGTTTCCTTACAAAGTGACATTGCCACCTACTAGTCTGGCAGGAATAATACAGTGTTTTTACTCGTTTTCACAGATCCCAGTGAACAGTAATCGTTTTGACTTTGTCATCTGTAAGCAAAACTTTCCAAAAGTCAAAGGAAAAACGTTTCCGTTTTTAGTTCACAGTTTAATTTTACATTCAGGTGTAAAGATTCGGTCTACACATAGTCTGTGAAATGAAAGTGTGCAGGGAGTTACAGCCCTGATTAATGTGGCACTGATTACAGGGACAAAAGGGTAATAGTTTCTTTTCACCACAGCTCCATTTGTCTCCAAAACATGCAAATGTGTCACCTGTACACTTCTCTTCATCTTCATATTATTTTGGATCATCCAAGCAGCACGTGCACAGCTGAGATAAATTACATCTAACATTACCGGAAAACATTACTATCTCTCTCGTCTTCTTTATTGCTGTCCTGTCAAAAAGCCTCTAAAAACTCTGCGGACACATTCAGTCTGAGGCCTAATTAACTTTGTGCAAGTATTCATGTACTGGCGAGAAGGAAACTAAAGCTTCACTTTGCTGGTTTTGATCAGTATCATGGAGTGAGCAGAAGTGCGAACGACAACTGGAACATTGTCATAACGACTATCTCTGATGATCATGTAGCGCTACACTTCTAAAGACTCTTCACACGTTTTAAGATCCAAGAGTCAACTGAATTGCTCGAATGAGAACAGGGGAGAGATAAACTTGGGGGGAGGATGTCGAACGTAAAATAACAAGAGAATCTCGTGTCAACAGCGCTGCATACATCTGCGACAAATCAAAGAGAATAAACAACGCTGTGATTCGCGCACACCTTGACAGGCCGAGCTGAGAGCCAAAGCGAAGGCGTTTCTGACAGGCGACGACTCCGGGTGAGCCTCCGAGTTACTAAACTCAACTTTTTACAATCGCGACGCTAAATATGCGGTGACATCGCAGCGTGAATCTGGCACATTGAGAGCATTTTTACCTCGAGCTCTGCTGAAATGCTGCGTGCGTTTTAGAAACTACCACTCACACCTGAAAGGCTGTCATAATAGCACGTCATGTCCTGTAGACGCTGCACCCCGCTAGCAGTCTACTGCTAAATACCCTACAGAGACACACAATCGCTCCTAAACCTTTAAAGGTAACACACTGCACTTTTACAGCATTTACTTTTCCCTGAAGTCCACTTACAAACTTAGCCGAGGTCTCTTCCAACAGTGAGGTCGTAATTTAGCCATAGAAGTAAATTCTGTTGTTGCTACTGTACCTTTAAGACATCTAAATTTAAATGACCTCTGTAATGACAGGTTACCCTCCAGCACGGTTCACATTGTCACTCAACAGTGCTGAGTACTGAATAGATGTTGATATGTAAATGTTTGTGGTAATATGCTAATGAGCTCATGGTTGTGATGTCATGCTGTACTATTTTTGTAGTTCACTTTCAACACAAACTCTAAAAAAAACCTGAGATGTAATCAGTTATTTTCTTTCTTGTTTTTAAATCAGATTTGTGTGTGACAATTATATTGATATGAAATATCAGTCATACGTGTAGTCATTCTTGAGACTGATCGCTATAATTTTAATTTTGATTAAAGTTTAACAAAAATTGTAAGAATTTGGGAACACTTACTCACTGTTAACTACAACTTTTCCCTCAATAAATTCCTAATTTGCTGCTTATTAATAGTTAATAAGGTAGTTGTTAAGTTTAGTTATTGGGTAGGATTAGGGATGTAGAATAAGGCATTAATATGTGCTTAATTACTACTAATAAATGGCTAATATTCTAGTAATATGTATGCTAATAAGCAACTAGTTAAGAGACCTTAAAATAAAGTGTTACAGAATATTTTAAATATATAACTTGTTAAATACTAATACTAATTTATTTTTATTTCTTTTAATTTAGGAATTTATTTTGTTATGCCCAATACTGAAACATTTTAAGGGATAGTTCACCCAAAAATAAAAATTCTGTCGTCATTTACTCACCCTCATGTCTTTCCACACCTGTATGAGTCTCTTTCTTCTGTTGAACATAAAATAAGATATTTTGAAAAATGTGGGTAACCAAACAGTTTCTGGTGGCCATGGCAACATTCTTCAAAATATATGTTAAATATCTTCAAAATATCGGTAACACTTTATTTTAAGGTGTCTTTGTTACACGTTACATGTACTTACTATTATAATAAAAATTAATTATGTGTAATTACATGCAAGAAGCCCTAAACCAAACCCTAATCCTAACCACATAGTAAATACATGTAGTTAATTAACATTACTCAGTACTTCAATGTATAATTACACTGTAACAAGGACACCTTAAAAGAGTAAATAAATATCTTCCAAACCTGTATAAATATGTTTATACAGCTTTGGAAAATGATGACACAATTTTCATATTTGGGAGAACTATCCCTTTCAGTGATATTGATTGATTGATTGATTGATTGATTGATTGATTTTTAAGGCAGCATAGTTATTTATTATTTCTATATTTACAAAATCTATTTGAATTTATAAGAAAAAGTGATATTTTAAGTGCTGAAACGGTTAATCATTTAACGTTTTTCACAATTTTAAACATATTTGCTGTCACTGTTAATTTTCATGGCATTGCATTGATTTTTTATTTTTATTTATTTTTTATAAATTACAAAAATGAATGAATTTGGCCTCATGAACTGCACAACAACAACAGCAAAAATTAGATAAATATCAACTAACCAAATAAATATAAATATAAATAATAATAAAAAAGCTACTATTGCACTAAGTTACAGCATATAATCTGTAATCAGCATATAATGGCAACTATACGGAAGTGCATACAGCACTGTGCGATATAGACCAGTAGTGTTATGCATACTCAGATCCCCATACGTGCTGACTATCCTCAAATGACAACCCATTAAATGTTAAAAATTCTGAAGTATTCATTGAAAGAGGTAATAACATTTAGAAGGCAGTGTGAGAGATGTTAATTCTACAACTCTTGGCATGTAATGCTTCAAGAGGGGCCGACACAATGAACTGCCCTCTCAGTAAAGCATAGACAAGCCTCTTATCCTTTAATTAGCTCTCTCTCTCTCTCTCTCTCTCTCACACACACACACACACTGCCAAAGAATTAATCAATTATCTACTCTCACAAGAATGATTCAATAGCTGCTTTAAAAACTAATGAACTGCTTATATAAATAATCTTCAAAAATTCTGCTCCTGTAAATAATAGTAACTGTAGCAGTCATACATGAAAATATTTATTTTAATAGTAAAAATCAGTGTTGGGGGTAACACATTACAAGTAACCTGAGTTACGTAATCAGATTAGTTTTTCAAATAACTAAAAAGGTAATGCTTTACTTTTAATTTCATAAGGAAATAGTAAGAGTGAATGAAGTGAAATAGAGTTATGGAGTGAGGTGAAGAGGCACTTCCTTCATCCTGAGGCTTATTAATGTCACTTTTGGGTTTTTGTTATTAAAAATTGCATATTGCTCTTTTGTTGATTTTGATTGCTTCCATTGTCCTCATTTGTAAGTCACTTTGGATAAAAGTGTCTGCTAAATGACTAAAAATAAATAAGCAAACTCAGCTCAGGTTTCAAAAGTAAAGCAAAATAAAATAATGCATTACTTTCCATAAAAACTAAGTAATGCAATTAGTTACTTTTTTATGGAGTAACGTAATATTGTAATGCATTACTTTTAAATGTAAATTTGGTTTAAAGCTGCCGAGCTACTCAGTGCATCAGACGTGTTTATTGCCATTTCACAATGGTTTAAAGTCTGGCTCATTCAATCAGAATTTAGAGAAAATTTTATGATCTACATGATTGTAATGAAAACAAATTATAATGTACTGTGACCATGGGTACTATAATTTGTGAAAAGATAAAAAGTGTTACACCAATATAAAAGCCTTTATAATGTTTAAAGGGGTCATATGACAATGCTAAAAATAACATTATTTTGTGTATTTGTTGCAATGCAATGTGTTTACACAGTTTAAGGTTCAAAAAACACATTATTTGCCACATAACGTGTATTATTGTTACTCCTCTCTGCCCCGCCTGTCTGAAACGCACCGATTTTCACAAAGCCCATTGTTCTGAAAAGCACGGTGTGCTCTGATTGGCCAGTTATCTAGTGCATTGGGATTAGCCGAATACCTCAAGCGTGTGGCGGAAATGTTACGCCCCTTACCATATTTGGAAAAACACAGTGTCTCCACGACAACAACACTGCAGCGAGAATAAAAGTTATGCCTTCTTTCTTTGCTTAAATACTGTGATGTAGATATGTGGGGGCGTTTGAATAATGCATTTTAGGAAGGAGTTGACGAGTCTTAGGGTGTATTCACACCAGGAAAGTCCGCTAGTTCACTTGCTTTGGTCTGGACCAAATATGTTTGTTTGATGCGGTTCGCTTTCACACTGCCCTTTTTGCAAGTGAACCAGAAATTGGAAAACAAAACCACACGTGTACTAAGGTCATCCATTCACTGGACAGGAATTCTCAAGCAGGAAAAACAGCAAATGCAAAAACAGGCTAATCATGGGAAATCATTTGTAGTGCAATTTTTATTCTTTTACTGATTTGGTGTTATCAGATACTAACACAATATGAAGAAACTTATGAGCATCATATGAGACAATGTCATACGATGTTGTAATTACGGCGAGCTGACAATAAAATCTATAGATATAAAATACTTAAAGCATATCAAAATGTTAGTTTAAACATTTAACCTAGATAAATGTGCACTATTAGGCGCATATCCAATCGTTCGTGCGGAGAGAGGAAGCTGAAGCGTGCTTCAGGACATCAGTGGAAAGAAATTAAATATGCCATAATTTTTTGCTCATAAAGGTAAGAATAATACATCGTTCGGAACTGTAAAGGGTCTATTTTTATTTGTGTGCACTCACAATATCAAGAAAAAGTTGTGCTTTTGTAAAATAAAGAAAATTAATAGGCCGCGATTTCTGTCCTCTATGTCTTGAGCACTTCACAATGATGAACCGAAACTCAGCGAATATTTTCCTTACAGACATGATGAATATATCTATAGAAAGCTTTAAATGACTACAAAAATAAATAATTCAAATCCAAAACAAAAACTCTTTCATTATGTAATCCGTAAAGGTGCATTTGTTTCTAAAGGTGCATACAATGATAAGATGGCAAGTCAGGATCATCAATTTCATCTTTGCGACACTGACTCATAAAACACTAGTTTATTAATAAATAATTCAAATATCTCCTTACTATTTCCCCTTGACACATTCATTGTAACTTTTGCTGGGGCTTTACGGCAAGCTTTAGCCTATTTAGTGTGTTCATGTCACGTTGATGTGCGCCATGGTCAGGAAAAATTATCATTTGCATGTGTTTTTAAGCATTGCGGTTTACAAGTGATTTAAGCCTTTGAAACACAACCAACAGCACTATATGCGTGAGCTGTCTGTTTCTGAGAAGAATCTATTCTTTAAGAATGTATTTCTAAAGAATTCATAGCATATGTTAAGTAATAAGTCTTTAAGTACTAAAAGTACACAGAAGTGAATTCAATCACGCAGTCTATCAAAATGAGAGCTCGAGTTAAAGTGTTGCATCCCTTCTGAGCACTTGGCAACGTAAATTGTTTATCAGACACTAATGCAGGCGTTTAATCCAATTTGCATTCATATTAGTTACCGGGTATCTCCATCCGAGGGGAATTACTTCTTTAGTGGCCCTCTGAGAGTCCAAAATAACTTCATGCATAATATTGGTATCTTTATATTTCTCATTTGAGAAGGCAATTGCTTTCAAATACACTCTGCTCTCACAAGTGATTGGTGAAGTCATTTGGAGAGGCTTCAGTTGGACAAGCACACACACACACACACACACACGGGTTATGGAGCCCGTCATAGACTAGCAGTCACCAAATTAATCCGCCGACTGCATTGCGTCTTTGTGCCTGTTGAATCTGCCAGAGTCTGGATGTAAATGTGCAAGTTCAAATTGATCTCTGTGTGTTTACTGAGTAGACTATTTGACTCAGTCATAAGTATGTTTTGGTTTTATATATATATATAATAAGTGTTTCTTGGTCTTGTTATATTAGTTTTGTACCTTGCGTAATAGAAGCTCAGATAAGAAGAACAGGGAAAAGAGTTAGGAATTGTGAAAATTAAAATATTGTGTGGGAAATAGTCAAATTAAATTAAATTAAATTAAAAGTAAATAAAACGTAATTAAAAGTAAACAAACAGACAAACAAACAAATAAATAAATGTCATTGGATTTACTATTTTCACTTAAAAATTACTAGTAAATTTCAAAAAGGGCAATTAAGAGTGTTATTTTAGTTGTTTTAATGAAAATTGTCAATTAGCTGAAATAAAACTTTATTTTGTTTTAGTTAATATTTATTTTATTTTACATTTATTTTATTTTAATATTTTTTTTTATTATTATTATTTACTTATTTTTCTGGCTTTAAATTTAATAACCCTGGCAAGTAACGCCTCGAATTAAATGTGAAATTTTGAAGTAGAAAGACTGAAATAGTATTTTCTTGTAAAATGTACTCCAATCATTTTGTTTTATTTACAAATGTTGAAAAATCATTTTTATAGTGTATCTGACTTACCAAACACAACCAACGAATGGTCTGTGACTCTCTAATTGCTTATTTGGAACATATTTTCAAACAAAGTCAGATTTTTCCCACATATCTCTTTACCTCAATGGCTTCTGAATGCAGGTTTTAAACAATAGAACGGAGATGACTTCACCCAGACAATAGTGTGACTGGGGTATAAAATACAATGTTTACAGACAAAATCCATACTTTCGAGACACTGAGAAATGTGGGGTTGCCAGAGGTAAACACAAAAATGAGCTGAAGACAATGAGATGCTTTTGACAGTAAACTGTAGGTTGCATACAAAGAGACAGGGGTCAAGTTGAAATTGTCCATCACCCAGACAAGCAGAACTCATTTGGATGCAAACGAGTGCCTACAATATTCAAATATTCAATATATATTCAGAGCTTGGGCGAGCGTTGGACTCGCGGAGCCTCCCCCTACAGAAACGCTTCATGGTCGTGTTTATGAGTTCAAAGTGCAGATACTGTATGTGTGTGTTCATTTGTGTGATTTCAAATTTCTGTTTATTGTCCTTGTATTAACTAAAATAAAGAAACAGCAGTGTCAAACTCAGGACAGCATGTGAAAGCTGTGAAAGTATAAAATTGTGCCAAATATTAGTCCGCTGCATCACAACTGTGACAGAGCAATTATTTAGCAGTTTTCCCTTGCACCTGTGTGACAAACAGTGCAGGCTATTATGTGACTCATGGAATCACATGACATGAGCAAGTTTCTCAGTCAAACTGCACCTGTCACAAAAACGTCAAGACATCGTGATTTTCTTCCTCATATTTTCATTTTAGTGACTTCATGTGAGGAATTTTCCACATGGAGTTCAGGAGGAAATCATTTCTGAAGCTAAATGTTCCACTTATGTGAGTTAAGGAAATTAATGAGTTATGGCAGATATTTTCTTTAGACAGTTTATGTATTTATTTATTTATCAGTATAATGGTCACTTTTATTTGACTATCACTTTTTGACTTACGCTGATAAAGTTCCTAATACATTTAGCCTACCCAAATAGTGAATGAGCATTAACTAGGAACATTTTATTGCTTTTATAGCTCACGATACTTAATGTAATTTTCATTTCTGATTCATGTAGGTCTCCGCTTGTTATTAGTTGTTTTTCCTTAAACTGCTTTGGTGAAATAAAAAGTTTCTGAAAATATTCCCTTGTGAGAAAAAGAAGTGCACGAAATTGTATTGAATGTGCAGCTGTACTTCAAATCTTAAAACTATTTGTAAAAACTGTACTTGTGGATAATATAATATTAATGAAATAAAAGGCACTTATATGTACTTAAAGAGACACTTTCATGACTATTTGTTTTCCTTTACACCCTATAGACGTCTAAAAAGCACACTTTGTAATAATGCCAAATTTACATATTTACATTTTAAATTACAATGTTTTAAAAATATTTTGTTATGCTGTAATGAAGTGGACTTATTCTGATGTGTTGACTAACATACCAAAGCACATGTAAAGTACATACAAATAATAACAACTGAATTACAGTTATAATTATTACAATGACATACAAGTTTCAGTAGAAATTATATTAAAGAATATTTTAGTCAGTACATTCAAAAGCACACATTACTTTAACCATATTTCAAAGACAGTATAATTATGAAATAAGGTCAGCTAACTATATTTAGTATACATTTAAACTACAATGTCCATTTAAAACCCTAGGATTTGTCCATAGAAAGAAATGGTCTGTTATTACCTTATTTGGAAGGGTCATGAATAATAATGTTGAGCTCTGCTCTGATTGGCTCTTTCACAGTGCGGCTCATTTCAGTAGCTCACACAGCAGAAAGGAAACACAGGGAAAATATATATTTCAATACTTTCTCGCGCAGTTATATAATTGGGCAATTATACTGTAAATAAAATGCAGGCATCAGGGAGCCTATTAATATGCTGGGCATTGAAACTGCTTTTGAATGAACGATCGCTTTTTAGTTTCACTTTCACTTTCGAGATTCGCGATCGCACATACTCTGTTTATACTATGGAGCGGCAATACTTACCATACATTTCACAAGATCAGATGCTTGTCAGTGGTGCTCAGGATTTGCCATCATCCTCAGTCATCTCTCCTTACTCTGTTTATGTGGTAAGTGAAATCTTATGTACTGTAATGTAACAGGCTACTGCTAGTAAGCAGTTAACCATGTCCCTTTAGTGGCTTGCGTTATTTTATTAGAACACATTATTTGTTTTCCGTGCCTTTCTAAATACAGACACCAACCCATCCCTGCATATCCTGGAACATAACATTTGACGGGGACACTATACTGTCAACAAGCACCGTCTTTCGGACGAGACATTAAACCGAGGTCCTGACTCTCTGTGGTCATTAAAAATCCCTGGATGTCTTTCCAAAAGAGTAGAGGTGGGAGCTCGGCATTGGTCACACCTCTGATCATCATGGCGTCCTAACAATCCCCATATCTGCTGATTGGCTTCATCACGGTCTCCTCTCCACCAGTAAGCTGGTGTGTGGTGGGTGTTATGGTGCAATATGGCTGCCGTTGCATCATCCAGGTGGATGCTGCACACTGGTGGTGGATGAGGAGATTCCCCCTTTTCAATGTAGAGCGCTTTGAGTGCTTAGAAAAGCAGAAAAGCGCAAAATAAACGTAATGAATTATTATCATTATTATTATTATTTATTTCCACGATCTGCCATTTTCACTGTTGTCCTCTCTTGTTTCTCCACAATACCTGCTGAACTTCTGATGATTCGGCTGGCAGCTGCCTAGAACATGGGCCAGTATATGCAAATGTTGGGGGCGTAACTATAAGTGATCCCGACTGTTGCGTAACAGTCGGTGTTATGTTCTGATTCACCTATTTTTCAGTGGTCTTTTGCATTCACGAGATTTACATAAGGAGGAAACAATGGTGTTTGAGGCTCACGGTATGCCATTTCCATGTACAGAACTCTTATTATTCAACTATGCCAAGGTAAATACAGTTTTCCATTCTATGGCACCTTTAAAGAGTGTTACAATGTAGGCTTCTTTTTCACAAAGTTTTTATTGAGATCACTGATATTTGATTGCAGACTTAGGCATATCTTACTTGTGATACTTTTTTTCCCCTTAATGAGATGTTAATATAAGGATTCTGTGTTATAAAATACATAAACACAAAATGTGTGAAAACAAAATAAAAATATTAATAATTAAAAATATATCTATCATTTTTTTTTAAAATTCTGAATAATGCAGCTGAAATTGACATTTCTCTTGTCCCCATCTGCAATCTTGGATGAAACATTTCGCAAATTTGTCTGAATTAATTTGTGGGCCATAATGAGGTACAGTATAATGCAGCATAACATGCACTTTGAATCAGGAGCACAGCCATAATCAGTGTTGGGGTAAGTTACTTTTAAAAGTAATGCATTACAATATTGAGTTACCACCTAAAAAAAAGTAACCGATTGTGTTACTTAGTTACTTTTTATGGAAAGTAATGTGTTACTTTTTGCGTTACTTTTTTCTCATCAGGGCTGGGCTTGCTTGATTTTTAAAATAAAAAGTTATATTTTTGGAAAATGTAAAAGCCCTTTGACACCAAAATTATTAAGCCTCAACATGGGGACTGGAGAGCTGTCAGTCAATAAATGGGAAAACAAAGTAACTTGCGTTACTTATTTGAAAAAGTAAAGGCCATAGCACACTGAGTACGAAATTTTTACATGTTAAAAAATAAATACGACCTCACGTTGTGTCGATTTTCTGCGTTTTTGCCTCCATAGCAAGCATTTTGATAGGAAAGGATGACGAATACGAAAAACGCATACAAAAATTTTGGACTTAGTGTGCAAGGACCTTAATTCAGATATCTTCTTGCAAATTAAAAAAGTAATGCGTTACTTTATTAAAAAAAAAAAAAAAGTAATCTGATAACTCGTGTTACCCCCAATACTGGCCATAATGCCTAAAAATGTTGTCTAGGCTGGTGGCTAGGCGCTAAAGGCCATTTTATCAATGATTAAGATTGTAAACAGTCTTTGAACACTTGGCAGTCACCCACAGGAATGCCCCGATAAATCCTGACCTACAGACCGTCCCGATCCAAATCCATCCGCCCCAGTACAGAGCCACTTGAGCGTCACCCATAAGTCACAGCACATCAGACACCTTCTACTTCCTAAACACATCACAGCCACCTGATGCCAGCCATCATCTTCAGCCCAGGATCAATTGAAATCCTGTGTCATTGGAAACTCTGTACGGATGAGCTAATGAAATAAACACAATTGGATAGCAGAGAGTGTGGGTCAGGCCAGAGTAAGTGCCTATTTACCTGAATGAGAGGCTGCTATAATGTATTGGAGTGGATATCACATTAACCTGCCAAAGCCTTTTTAAATGGGGTCCAGGGCTTAAACTGATTTATCTATTGGCTCCCCCAGGGGCACTTTAGAGTGTGCAGCCCATCCAGCCGAGCCATCAATCTAGTCCTGCACAGCCGATATCATTACTGCGCCGCACGCACACACGTCCACACTAACAGGTGTGTGTCTGAACAAACGCACCCATCAAGTACTGCTCCACAAATGCATATTGTTTGTGCTGAAGGAGAAAAAAAAATGTATGCAACAAAACCAAAAAATGACACATTATAATACCGCATTATTGAGGTATTATTGTTACAGAGGTCACTACTGAAAATTTAACAGTGGGATTTGATCCATTTGAGATTTGATTGGATTGGATTGTCAAGAGTGGTCTATACTTAGCAGAATGGAGTGGAGTGGTTGGCAGGAAGGGTTGAGAAATAAGGGAAATTCATGACGTCACTTTCGTCACGAAATGAAAGGGATTCTGTTATTATGTACTCTCCCTCTTGTTATTACAAATATATATGACTCTTCTGCAGTGCATAAAATAAGATATTTTGAGAAATGTCTCAGTGTTTCTTTTTTTTTTTTTTTTTACATTTTGGTAATAGATTTTTACACCAACATTTGGAATAATGAGCGCAATAGTTGTTATAATTTTTTATTTTAAATTCTATGCTATGACTTTTTTTGTTCATACAACAGAAGTCAATAGTATTCAGTGTTGGTTGACTCCCAGTGTTCTTCATAATATCTCTTTTTGCGTTCTGTTTGTGCTCCACAAAAAGTGCATGCTGGTTTGGAATGACATGAGGGTGAGTAAATTATAGAATTTTCATTGTTTTTGTGGAAGTTATTAGAGAGGCAGATCAAGTTATTACATTTTGGTAAGATATTTTGATGCAGACATTTGGAAGAATATGCACAATAATGTTTAATTTTTTGGTTTCCAATTCTGTCTTGTTTGTGGTGAAGAAATTACACTCAGATTTATTTGTTTGTCTGTCTGTTTGTTTGTTTGTTTGTTTGTTTGTTTGTTTGTTCCGATAAAATAGAGGTCAATGGTTAGTTCTTCAAAAGAACTTCTTTTGTGTTCTGCAAAAAAGAAGAAAAAAAAAAAAAAGCAGGTTTTGGAACAACTTGAGGTGAGTAAATAATAAAATTTTCATTTTTGGATCAAAGTTATTAGAGCCCCATAGCAAGTAATGACATTTTAGTAATAGATTTTGATACAAAAATCTGAAAGGATGTGCAAAATAATGTTCAAAATAAGATCAGAAATGTGTTGTTTTGGATTCATTTCTTTCTTTTTTTTTTCTTTTTTTTTGCAATCAATCAATCAATCAATCAATCAATCAATCAAGATATCCAAGATAGCTAAACTATGTAAACACAATTAAGTCTTAACCCTCTGGTGCTGTTCGGTCATTTTAGACCGGGAAAAAAAATGAATTTGAATTGTTAAAAATCGCTTATCGGAATGGTACGAAACTTGATGACTTTTATGGCAGTCGCTATGTGACCACCAAAAAAAAAACAATTGTGGACTTGATTATAAAATGCTAAATGGCCGTAAAAAAAAATTAGTCACACTTGTGTTGTTCGCGGTCAGAAATGACCGCCATTGGAACTGAATGGGAAATACGCAAAAATACGAAAATACAGATAATTTTTTTTGTGTACAAAAATCCAGTCAAAACACAGACACGAAGGAAGGGGTTACACACTAAAACATCAAGAGTACAAAACCGACACACACACACACACACACACTCAAACACACACTCACAGACGCACACACAGAACACACTATTATACACACACAATATGGCTGTAACAATATGGCAAAATTGAGCCAGAAAACTCAAATAAGAGGTTAAAATCAGATTGATTAATCTCTGATAAAGCATTCCTGTTCATTTTTGTTACATTTTTGTTGAATTGTGATGTTATGTGTAACAAAATGCCTTTCTCTGTGTTCAGGTTTGAATGTAGTAAAATTAATGCAAAAACTAACATTTCAAATCAAAAAAAAAAAAATCTAATCTCTCTCTCTCTCTCTCTCTCTATATATATACACACATTATGGAACAAAAATGTATCACATTGATTTTACTGAAAATGAAAAAAGTTATATTTCGGGTGTTTGGTCAGTTTTGACCGCGAACAATACAAGTGTGACCCCCAAGTGAACAATACCAGAGATTTATTTCCATTGGGTTACTAAAATGTCATTAAGAATTTAAAGAACAAAAAATAACAAAGCATAATTTTGATTTAATCTTAATTTTTAACTGCTTGGAAAGAGCTGAAGTGAAGGGATGGGAATCCTGTCATAAATAATATTTTTGGTTTACAGTCCTGTCTTGTTAGTAGAAATTACAAATGCACCTTTATATTTGTTTTCTTATTCTAAACAAAGTTTCAAAGCTTTTCACTACGACATTCAGTGAACTTTCAGTTGTCTCAGTGAAATATTGATACGACAACAGCTGTAAAACCAGCACCCATCTAAGAAGTAAATTAATAATTTGCATACATTAAATGAAAGAAATGTAGACCTTATCAAGAGAACTGTTTCATTTGTGAGAAGAAAAACATCTGTGATGAACAAAATGTGTAAGGGATGCAGAGCAGCGCATGATCAGAGATAACATTTACACAAAGAACAAAGACTGTATGTGAGAGCGAGACTCTACTGTACACATATAGCAGAACAAAGAGACTGAGAAAAACACACTCAAGTTGCACACAAAGCAGTCAGCTTGCATGAATACTAATCACAGAAATAAATACAAAATAGAAGTCATCTATTAAATACAGTCTTTTGTTTAAAGCATTGCATTTTGGTGTGGTGATCCGTCCAAGTTAGATTGATATAATTATCGGATCAGAATAATATAAGTATTTTGATTTCGTAATGTTTGTGTTTTATAAGTAAGAATAATGTTCCATTGTTATTACAAATTGAGGTCTCAGTGGTTGATTAATTGATTTGTGTTGAAATAGATTGAAATTTAAGTGTTGGGGGTAAACGTAACGTGAGTTACGTAAACAGATTACTTTAAGTAACTAGTAAAGTAACACATTACTTTTTTTAATTTAGAAGGAAATATCTGAGTTACTTTTTTTTCAAATAAGTAACACCAGTAACTTTGTTTCCCATGTATTGACTGACAGCTCTCGTGCTGCCACGTTGAGAGAAATCAGTAAGTGCAGAGCGTTGTGTGTGAACATGATGTTACTTCTAGACTAAATATGAACATGTATTTACTCATCTTACTTGCAAATAAACAACTCAGAATATTGTACAAACCTGCAATAATTAAATATGTTAAATAAGACCAATATAATTTATGTATTTAATCTCATTTTATTAACCAATATCTTTGCTACTGACCTTCGATGATCCAATTCATCCATACTAACAAGCAAAAACGACACATTTGTGTTTAATTTTTGTTATTGCTGAATAGTGTTAAACTTTCTTCTCATTCGTCATATTCTTCGTGTGATTTGTTTGAGCTGCGATACTGTACAGATGTGAATTTACATTTCCTTCAGCCTGAGGCGTATTCATTTCACTTTTGTTGAAAAAGTGCTTTTACATTTGTAAAATAATACATTTTTATATTAAAAACAAACAAGCAAACCCTGCCCAGATTTAAAAAGTAACTCAAAAGTAATGTAACACATTACTTTCCATAAAAAGTAACTAAGTAACGTAATTAGTTACTTTTTTTAAGGAGTAACGCAATATTGACTGTTGAAATGATCTTCGATCCTAGATCTGTAGAGGATCATAGTCCTGTAACGATACATGGAAAATTAATTGAACAGGTTTCATCTCATAAATACTTGGGTGTTTATTTGGACAAATTGGTCTTCTCACATCAACAGTCTGTGTTCTAGACTGCAGCAGAGGTTATGTTTTTTGTGAAGTTTAAAAGTATTCGGGGTAAATCAGAGGATTTAATTTTTTGAGAGTTTGATAAGATATGGTATCACAGCATGGTATGGAAATCTGACTGTTCAATCAAAATTGAAACTTGCTCGACTTGTACATACCGCTTTAAAAATTCAGGAGATGTACAAGGTATCTGTTTTAAGACAAGCTAAGAAAATTGTTGCCAATGATACACATATTGTATATGAGAATTTTAACATGTTACCCTCAGGAAGATACTTAAGGATTTTGATATGTAAATCAAATCACTACAAAAATTATTTTGTGCCAACTGAGGTGAAATTATTGAAAAGAGAATTGCAAAGAGGAAGTGGTTGTTTGGAATATTGTAGCTTTTTAATGTATTTGTTATGTGTAAATTATTGATTGTTGTACTGTGTTATGTGAGTTGTATTGTGTACTGGCCATGTCATGGAGTCCAAGACGAATTTCCCAGAAATGGGACAATAAAGTATATTTTATTCTGTTCTATTCTGTATTGTATTGCATTACATTTAAAAGTAACTTTCCGCAACACTGGTTGCGGTCACCACTGACTTTCATTGTATGGTAAAAAGCAACTTGGACATTCTGCTAAACGTTTCTTTTTGTATTCCACAGAAGAAACAAAAAAAGTCATATTGGTTTTGAAAGACATGGCGTGATGAAATGTTCTGGTCTCCACTCACCTCTTCAGGTTGGGTGACCACCAAGGCTGGCATCCCTTCCTCTGGATCATATTCACAGCTTCTCTGTGTCATGAAACTCTCATCATCTCGCTTTAGGTCCTCCTGATCAGACCTCTTGTCCTCCAGGATCTGTTCAGGTTCTGGTTCTTGGAGTTTCACAGTGGGATCCAGCCCCTGATCTTGACTTTGACCGGCCGTGGACTCATCGGTGAAGGCCTGAGCTGGTTTTGGTGCAGTGGTCTTGACGTCTGGTTCTAGTCCCTCTTGAGTGAGATATTTGAACCCCTCGCAAATGTGCTGGTCTGATCCTGAAGTGTGCGATGAAGATATGAACTCATGAGCCAAAAAATCAGACTCCTGAAAACAAAACAAACAAACAAAAAGCAGACCATATTTATAATACATTTGCAGATATGTCAATTCATTGAAAAATAATTACATTATATGATAATTAAATGTCAATATGCTTTATTTTCATATCATAAATCACTGGGCAACAGGTTACATCAGTGAAAGAGAATAACGGTCAGATCAAAAAGAGCACTAATTACCAAGGTTATTGAAAAAAATAAATAAATAAATAAAATAATAAATATATATATATATATAATTTTTTTTTTTAATAACCTTGGTAATATATATATATATATATATATATATATATATATATCAAGATGAAGAATTAAAAAAAATGAATACATTATATTAACAAACAATACATTGGACATATATTTTACTTTGTATTTTGCATTTATACAAATATTTATAAGGAAATATATAAATATTTTATTTATTTAGCGGTTTTACCATTTCAATTGAATACTTGCATGGCACAATATTGCATAAATGCAGCTGTTAGATGCTTATTTATGAATCATAAAACATGAAATATCTCATTTATTATTTTATTTTAAAGTGTCAGGTCCATCTCTTAAAACAACGGGACATTTCATGCATAATGTTCAATATGCTGTTCTATTACTTCTGAAAGCAATAAAATCCAATATTCTTTATAAAAAGAACTATTAAATGTGCTATATAATCAAACATAAAGTTAACTAGTTTTAAACACATTTACAATATGTATTTATAAATTGTGATTTAGTTTTGTCCCACTTCAGTGTATCTAACAAGTAAAATCAAACACAGTCCTAATTTTGTCCCATTAATTAATTAATAAAATTACCATAAACTTGATGTGTATCCTATTAATAAATAAATAAATAAATAAACATTCCATAAAATCTTGACATATTCAATAAATAAATGATTATCAATATTTACAAACCTGAGTGATAGCTTAATTTAATCTAAATATGCAACTCTGTTACCCATTCTGGCATATTTATTGCTCAAGTCACACCAAGCCATCATTAAACAAACATTACCGCACTAACTTCCTCTTATCTTCACCGTAACTGCATCATGTGCCGTTTTTTGTGCTAATCTAAAACGGGTTGACAAGCACAAATACCCTTTAGCTGAGGAATAACATTTCACTCAACTCTGGCATGATTACTCTTCATTAGGCTGTAATGTGACAGTTTGACAAGAGCAGTGGCTGTTTTAGTCACCTGCTGATGTGCGTACACGGCCCAGTGGAGATGAGACCTCTCTGGAAGTGGCCATTAAGCACAGTTCATCTGTCAGACTTCAGTCCATACTCAACCTCCACTACACTTCATTTGGAAAGAGAAATCCCAGCGGGCTTTGTGTCATTTATAGCAGTGCTCATGTTCATTAAGACCTCAGTGGTGGCCATGTATATTTCAGTGCTACACATCATGTGAAAGCTTGTAATGATTTTCTTTTTTGTAAAAAGTGAACTACATTTTTACTTGCATATCCAAACAAAATCCTCATCCAAACTGTGTTATCTTTTTCCTATAATGCCAGAAAGCAGAAATCAATCAGACAAGTGGTGAAGCTCCCTTCAATAAGACGTCACATTAAAATATCCCAGCTTTCCACATGTCACAGCTGTTCTTGCCTCCATTTCCACTGGCATGTCATGTCTTTCATTAGACAAGAATGTCTCAGTAAAATGTCCCCCCATTCAAGTCGGTTTAAACAGTCAGCTCCAATGGGTATTCATTACACATGGATTGGTAACTGGCAAGGAATTGTTTTCCTATACATAATGGTCGGATGTGTAATCCAAGCCATTTGCAATTAATTAAGAAACACTTGTGTGCATGTGGCCACTTGTACTTCGGCTCTCTCTGGACAATGGCTGATTCGTCTTGGACTGCAGAAAATGTAAAGCATTTGATGTTTCCGAATACTTGAGTGATGAAGTCATTCCACTGTTAAACTTTACAGCAATCTAATTAAGCTGAAGATTCGGTATTGCAACAACAGGCTTTTTGGATCTAGCTGAACGAAATGTAGACTAAACATTACTTTGAGTGGCTTTATTTTGATTATAGAAGAAAACCAGAATGAAAGTTAAAAGATGTCCTTCTGTAAACATAAAACAATCTCCCATCATCAAATAAAAACAACAAAACAACCCAAAAGCAAAACACACACACACAAAAAAAAAAACTCAAAACAACACCCACACGCACACAAATCACAAAACAACAAAACAAAACAGAACTCACACACACAATACCAAAACCTAAAAAAATAATATCACACAACAACAAAACAAAATTCAAAAATCAAAATAAAAATCAACAACAAAACAGCAAAACCCAAAACAAAACCAAAACAACCCCCACCCCACCCCAAAAAAAAGCCCCAAAGCAAAACACACAAAAAACTAAATTAAATAAAAAAACACAACAACTATACAAAACCAAAACACAACAAAAAAACAACCCCAAAACAAAACATAACAAAACAAGACACAAAACAAAACAGAACAGAAACTAAGTCCCAAAACAAAACACACAAAAAATTAAAATAAAAACACAAAAGCAAAATAAATCCCAAAAACAAATCAAGAAATAAACAAGCAAACAAACAAAATCTCTTAACTTTTTGCACAATGCTCAAAAGAAGACTAGGAATTACTGATATTCATCTGCACAGAAAAGTAGTTCAATTGCAAGATCAATTTAACTAATAATAATTATAAAAAAAAAAAATAGCTGCACATTTCTGCTTTAAAACTGAATGCCTCGCCCCATAGACTCCCACTGTAAGTGTAAGCTGTGCTTGTTTTTACAAACTAATATGACAAACAAGTAATCGACAGCAGTGTTGGGAAAGTTACTTTTAAAAGTAATGCATTACAATATTGCGTTACTCCCTAAAAATGTAACTAATTGCATTACTTAGTTACTTTTTATGGAAAGTAATGTGTTACGTTACTTTTACGTTAATTTTTAAATATGAGCAGGGCTTGATTGTTTGTTTTTCATATAAAAAGTTCTATTTATAGCAAATGTAAAAACCTTTTCAAACCAAAAATTGTAATGAATAAACCTCAGGCTGAAGAAAAGTAAATTGCAGGAGTAGAAGGTTCAACACTCTTCAGCAATTAAAAAAACAATGAAGCACAATTGTTAGTTTATCTAAAGTAATTTTTTGCTCATTAGTATGGTTGAACTGGATCATCAAAGGTCAGCATCAAAGACATTTTTTTAACAATAATGGGATTAGATACATTTGTGCTATTTAACATATTTAATTATTTCAGGTTTAACTGCAGTAATTCACTGTTTCAAATCTGTTTTAATTCATTCACACAGCGCACACAACGCCTCTGTACTTCTCATTTCTCTCAACATGGGGACAGGAGACTTGTCAGTCAATAAATGAGAAAACAAAGTAACTGGTGTTACTTTTTTGTAAAGGTGTTTTCTTGTAAATTAAAAAGTAATGCATTACTTTACTAGTTACTTGAAAAAAATAATCTGATTACGTAACTCCCGTTACTTGTAATGCGTTACCCCCAACACTGATCGACAGTATGTCACAGACATCCACAGAGCTCGACTTGTACTAAGCCCAGAACATTCCTTTAAGCACAGAACACATTTTAGCTAAAAACAACTTCATTAATGTTCTGTAAAGTTTATTATAACAGCAGGCAACAAACGGGGAAATCAGACCCGTTGTTATACCACTATGACAAGCCTCTGAAAAAATGTGCCACAATGTTCACCCTGCAGCTGCTTTAGCTAATCCACTTCTAGCTTTGGTGTGTCCATTTCCATCTACTGACATGTGATATCCACAACAGAGTCTGAATACTACGAGGCTCAAAGCCACAGGATCCACCTGGGGTCAAAACACAGCATGGGACAAGGCTTCATTCAGCAAGGAGTGGCAAAAGGACACCAAAGAGGAAACGACACGAATTCACAAACAAGAACTACCTTACAGGATAAACGTAAAACTGCAGGGCAAATAGAAACAAGCGGGCCAGGACTAATCTTTGCATTAAAGCTCAGTTAAGCTGAGGAATTCCCTGAAGACTGCAGAAAGGAATTCTGTATAAACAAGCAATTGGTAAACACGGATATAAATAACACAATCGAGCGATGTTTGGTTAAAACGGCCACCAATTACTCCAGTGACTGCAGGGACAGGTTTACTCACATCACAGCTGTTATCACTTCTTTTTCTAGCTTAACCGTAGATATCTCATTGTGTTAGGACAAACAATTTTACTGAGTGTAGAAAGCACTAAATTTATCCACATTCCTGAGAGGAATGTAAGCGAGCAAACAGCATAAATGCAACCGACTGGATCCGTCTTTATGAGCAAAGCAACTGTATAATGAAGTCATATCACCATAAAACTGACTGTGATGCATCAAATCTGATAACGTTTTGTGGAAAGAGAACATTATTCATGCACCGTTATCGTCAATCAATGTTCATTTAGTAGTTGGAGTTATTGACTCTTTCAAAATAAAAGTATAATCTTCCGAGACAAACGATTATAGACTGTAAAAAGTGAAAATGTGCAGCTATTTCCACCTGATCTGATCTGATCTGTGACTTTTGTTGGTTTAACCCAATGTAGTAAAGGTGATTCTCTCATATTAAATATTATTTTGGACTTTTAACTTTTAAAATGGACTTTTTACATTTCCTGACCTTTTTCCTGACCGTTTACTTTCAGGAAATTATGGTACTTAAACCTTAAATCATGTTTCTCTGCATTTTATGTATAACACTTTTTGGGACGAGACGTTTCAAATGATTAATAAGCTAATGAAGATCTCATTTTAGAGGTTTATCAGCTATTGAAAAGGATTGGGGCTGCTCTCGGACCAAAACAAACTTTAGACATGGGTTGGGGTGTTGGAAAGAGCGGCTTGTTGTGCTATTCATCATTTTAACAGTGCAAATTTGCATATAATTACATATTGCACACCAGCACATATCTTCGTTGAATGCAAAGCATGTTTATTATCACTTTTTGTGTCTACTGAGCTTTACAACTACCTTTTCCTTGACTGAAAATACAGGTCCTTCTTGATCCATGAAACCAGCATCTAGATTAAAAACCACAAATCAATATACTCGTTACAATGCTCAAGGGAACAAATCAGAACTCAACAAATAAAACTATGATAAACACACCTAAAGATAATAAAATGTTGAAATGTCCCAACGGACAACAGGTGTCTATAGACAAAATGTGAAAATCTACATTGGCAATGCTTTTCGTGAAGCCTGTAACTAACAAATGCATAATGTCGTATACACACAAATCTTTTGTTATCATGACTAATTTCTTCCACAGATATGATGCATTATAGATATAAAAGAGTAGTGCATCAACACACTGTTTCAAGGATTATATTAAATAAGCCTAATGCATTATCCTCTTTGAAAGTGCAACTATGTGGTTATACTGGGCTAAAGGTTTGATGTATAAATCGAGAACACCTGCTTTATATATAGACTTCAGATACACTTCTCGCATAGAGTCATGCTGCATTAAGCAAGCACTTAAGTCTATTAATAGAGCTCGCAAATGAGATTAGTCACCTCTCTGCATGTTTAAATTGTTCAAGGAATTCAAGCGATACTTTTATGTTTTGTTAAAGAGATAAGAGATGTCTAGATAAATAGTTTAGGCGAGCATCTTTAATGTAATAACCTAGCCTGCCTACACGCTCAGGTGCTCGCGTACAAAGAGTTTGTATATGGGCACCTGCTCTCTTTACCTGCACCAGGCTGCGTGTCGTGTCGCTCGTGTGTAGTGTGAGTATCATGTGCTCCTCCATCTGCAGTCGAGAGGTCGTAACATTCCCGCTCTGCTTCAGTGTGATTCGCAGAAGTCATGTTTAATAGTGCAGGGATTCCTGAGCGCGTCATGTCAGAGCCGCGGATCTCGGCGCTCAGAGGATTAACTCACCTGCGTCCTCCAGCGACGCGACGCAACAAACACGCAACGCTCCGCAACGCAGAACTCCATAAAATAAACTTTTAGAATCAGTGCAGTATGGCGCGTGGAACCCTCCAGTGCGGTTCGCATTTGGAGCGCTGAATAAATGCGCAATGCATATTCAAAAGAAATATGACTTCTAAAGGGATTATTGATTTTATTTATATTTTCTCTCATATAGCCTATAGGCTACTAAAACTGGAACAATCGTAAAACAATCTAAAATAGCAGTAAAGCATCCTTTTGAAACTCCTTGTAACAATATGAATTATAACAGGCTAAATAGGCTATGTATATTATGTTAATATTATGTCATGTTATATTAAAATAAACAATCAGAATTAAAAGCGCTCTGTTCACACGAAATCCTCGCGCCCAAAAACAGTCCGACTCAATGCAATAGGAACACAACAGATTTGAGGCCGTTAAAAAAAAAAAATAAAATAATATGTGACCAGTTCACACAGGACTAGTTCAAAAACCGTTCAAAACTACAAATACACCAGCAGACTCTCTAGACCGAATTTTACGAGGTGAATTTTATGGCATACTAAAAACAGCATGTGTCAACTATCAAATAGGCTAAAACAAAGTCTATCTCACATTTACTTAGAGGATTAAAAAAACGACTAAAGGTGCACTATTGTTTTTAACTAGACAGTACATCTTAAAAATTCAGCGCTCGTAGTAAGAGATGTTTGGGGGGGGGGGGGGGCAGACTCGACACAAGGTGTGCACTAAACATTTAAAAAAAGACCGAACGCAACGCGTCGTGTGTGAACGGCTCTTATGTCAAGACCAAATGAAGAGGATAACTTGAGAAATTGAGTGGGCGCTAAAAAGAATGTGTGTGTGTGTGTGTGTGTGTGGGAGAGAGAGTGAGAGAGAGAGAGAGAGAGAGATGGAAAACTCAGCTTGAGCTCTTCTTTCACTCTCCTTGAGGAAGCTCGCGGAACTCGAGATACTCTTCTACCCAATTTACCGAAGACACCGGTCATGCGAGCGACCTCGTTTAATTTCCTAATATCGGGAGTTGATCAGCTTTGAATCTTCGATTTCTCCTTCGATGGCACCTAGGATGAGTGCGTTGACTCTTGGGCTCGTGAGGAGACTGTAGCGGTAGTCTGGTCATGGCGTTTCCTCAAGGATACTTGTACCAGTCGTCGCTGTCTCTGTACTCGTGTCCTCCGTACGGCTCCAGCGCGATCACCGGACCGCGGACGGATGATCTGGGACGGTCCTCTAGCGGATCTGCTTTCGCCCCGTACGCGTCCACAGCCTTCACAAACACCACAGCCTTCAACTCACTCCAGTACAGTCCCGAATCCACAGCCCCCTTCACTTCATATGGGGTGAGTTTCATTCATAATAAAGCCCAAGGTTTATTTATTCTTGAGCAGTCTGGAGGTTTATTATGATTATTATATTATGACATCATGATCGCCAGCATGCCAGTGCCCACAGGAACTTTGTATTGTTATCGCTATTATATTTTGTTTTCCTGTAGGCTATTGCACTACAAAATGTAGTGTTTTCTTGAAGCCTAAGTGAATAGCTTTAAGAAATATAATTTGCCAAATATAGGCTATGAAACATTTGTCAAAATATATGAAATCGATTACATTTGTGTTAAGCTTAGCGATAACATAAATTATCAAGAAACGTAGTGAACATAACCAATTTAAAATATAGATAACGAATAGTGTTCTGTAATCGCGGAATTTACATTCTTTTGTTCAGAATATTCATTTTTATTTAATTTGACTTACGAATACTTATATTTGTGCGTGTCTCTGTGTGGTGAGCTTTCATATAAAATTCATCAGATCAATATACATCGAATATTTTGACTGTGATTAAAGTTTACTATTAGGCTATTATTATAATACAGAGTTAATAACGAAATATTTCAGAAGTACCCTGACAATGTTTAACAGTAGCCTAAGCAATGGAAACGGTTAAGAAAAACCAACGGATCCTCATGGAAAACAGATAGTTTGCTGTGCTTTTCCCCCTAAATTGTAATCTTTATTAATTCATTGCCCAGGGCTCCCCATATGACCCTTCTCCAGGCATGACTGGCTCTATAGGCTATCATCCGTATGCTGGTCCCCTGGGCCCGTACCCGTTTGGAGACCCCGCTTACCGGAAGAACGCCACACGAGATGCCACCGCCACCCTGAAGGCCTGGCTCAGCGAACACCGGAAAAACCCGTACCCCACCAAAGGAGAAAAAATCATGCTGGCCATCATCACCAAGATGACCCTCACTCAGGTGTCCACCTGGTTCGCCAACGCCCGCAGAAGACTGAAAAAAGAGAATAAAATGACTTGGACGCCACGGAACCGGAGCGAGGATGAAGATGAGGAAGACAGCATTGATTTAGAGAAAAATGATGAGGACGATGAGCCGCTCAAAAGAGCCGAAACAACACAGACGACCAAAGATTTAGGTGCTCATTTTTCTCCCTTGTTATGTCATGCGCGTGGTTGCGTTGCTATTATATTTCTTATATTGTATTAACATTTTTATTTTAAATAAATATAAGTTTGAACAAATGTTAAATACTATCAGATGGCAAAAAGGTGAAATATTTTGTGGTTAACTAATGCAATAGCATTATTGCACAATGCATACAACTTATCATGTTCAATATTATGTTCAATAATAATAACAATAATAATAGGCTAATAGTTATACAATTCATGAGCTTTTGAGGTATGAATATTAATAAGCTTCCAAAGGGTTTAGATCCTTTTCATGAAAAAAGTAGCCTATTAAAAAAAAAAAAAAAAAAAACGTTTTTCTTTTCTTTTTGTAAACAAATGAATAAATAATGACCTTGCCACCCCGTCATGAGGGTCTGTAGAGGTCCTCTGTAAAATATAATTTACTGTTTTATATTTTTTATGTCACATGATAACAAAATAACCCCAGTGTCTTGGTTACACCATATTGCCTTTGATTTAGGGACACACATAACAAAACAACAACAATATTTTAAAAGAAAAGGTTTTTTTTTTTTTTTACAATCAAGTTCCCACAAACCTTTAGCTTCTCACATTTATTCTAGCTATTGTCTTTTCTGATAGATTGAGAGAAAAAGAGCGTCATTGTTACGTAGTATTTATATAGCCTATATATTATAGAATCTTTTTTTCTCATTTACAAATGTTGTAGGCATATATTCCATGCTATCTGTCTGTTTCTAACAGGCTTTTCTAACACTAATAAGCCTCTTGTCGTTTGATCGCAGTTGTCGATGACTGCACAGAAAGCCGCGCGGAAGACCAGGACGCGGCGGATACTGTCATCATCGACTGCGGAGACGAAGAGGAGCATCGGACGGAGTCTCCGGTGCCCACGACCTCCTCTCCCCGAGACGAGCTGAGAGAAACCGAGAAGCCCCTCCGCGAGAACTGCAAACCCACATCTGTCATTCATTCCGCAAACCCGACCCCCAAACCCAAACTCTGGTCTCTGGCCGAAATCGCTACGTCGGATAAGAGGAGTGACGAAGCGTCACAGCCATCAGGGGCGTTATCGCCCGCCGGGTCACCAGCGCAGTGCCCCTTTCCCCCCAGACACTTATACTACACAGCTCCTTTCTATGCGGGCTTCACGAACTATGGCGCTTTCGGAAACCTGAACGGTTCAAACCCGGCGCATCTGAGCGGAATTAATCAGGCTGTGTTACACAGAGCGAGAGACAGCAAACTGACTCTGGAGATGTGCAGAGAACTCACCTTCGAGCACAAGAGGGCGAATATTTAATGTTTCTATTTATCATCTGTAGGACGAATGGCACACTCTTTCTGAACTTTCCACGAAGCATAAAACTTTTTTATACTACTTAAAAGGGAAACATTCTTTTCTTGACATATCTATTGTTTATTGTGAGATATTTGTGCAAGAGGCCAAAGCACTAATTTAAAACTTTTTTTTTTTTTGTAATTCCTATCAGCTGTTAAAATTATTTCGATTGTCCTTGTTTGAACGGATCTTCACTCATATTGATCATCTGTGCCATTTTTTTGCTGTACTTGGACCATTTTGGATTTTCAAGCAAATTTGGCAATGCATATTCTAGAATCAGTGGTTTTGTTGTGGATAGTAAATTATGCACATGTTAAACTTTAAAAAAAATATATATATATATATATATATACATAAATCTCACCCATTTTATTAAGAAATGTTGAAACAGATATGTGAGAATTGAGAGTTTTATATGCTCGAAGAGGAACTATATTAGGGTTGGCATCAGGAAATTCTCTCCCTGGTCTGAAGACATCAGTCAAGAAAATTTAGTATTTGCAATGTTATTGCATCCAAGATATTCTTTACATGTATTTTGACACATTATGGATTATTCTATCATCTGTTCTTTGCAGAATGGTGTGCAGTGCCTTCCTGATTTGCTCACAACTGTGCTACACCTACATGGACTCACACTCAATAGCTGTAAAACTCGCCTCCTGGGCATAATACGGTGGATAAATTGTAAATTTAAATAGCACAAGTCAACATTTATTGCAGGGGGATTATGGGACAGTACTCTTAAGTGGAGGAGATATTAAATTTATGCTCCATAAAGCATCTTCTCATGAAATGTGTGTTGCTTTTTTCCTGTGATGCGGAAACAGCGAGGGGCTAAAAATGTTCAAAGAGCATTTTAAAAGGTATTAAACGTGTAAATTCAAAATTTAGTAAACTCTTTGCAAGAAAGACAGGATTACCACAGATTCCCCATTTCTGCTCAAATAGCGGAGTCCGACATCAACAAACATCAGAGAAGCGACTCAGGCCCCTTGGCTTACAGGGGTAATACAACGTTTTTGTACACAAAACCATGAAAAGAGGCTGCAAGGACTTGAAAAGCTCTCTAATCCCTCCAGTAAATTCTAAGTTCGGGTATATATTTATACTCGGCGCAATGCTATTTCACAATTCACTGAATTCAAAGCTTTGTAACTGAAGAAGCTCTGGCGAAACTATCCAAACTATCCAATCATCTTGTGACCAATGTCACATTCAACGCAGTCATTTTATCTTTTTATTGCTTTACAAGGGGGTTTTGGGGCTGCTAGAGATGAGTTTTCGTTCTGTCTCTTTTCTAGACGTGTAAACACAAAATATCACTAGTAATTGCTGTAAAATGGGTTCTGAATGCAGCTGATACATTCGTTCCAAAATATCTTTCCTCTAGTTCTGTTATTGCCAGCTGTTAAATATGCTTTAATGCATAAATGTTGAACCTCTTATAAAGAGACAACATATTGCTTTCTGTAATTTTAACGATATTTCATATATATTTCCTTTTTTTCAAATGGCAAGGTTTCAAAATCTGATACTATACATTAGGGACAATTAAATCCAATGACTTCAAACCTAGTTTGTGGATCAAATTTCCTGTCAAAAATGTAACCAAGATGACACATTCTTATACCATTATGACTCAAATAGCAACCAAAAAAGCTGCATTGATAACATTTTCTATCACACTGTATGTTTCAGTCTATGAATTGTGGACAGTTCATTTAGAGTGAGAGAAAATGTGTGAAAAGCTCATCCACTCTTCATTCCACACCCTAATCAATATAGGTGGGCCGTTTTCAAGCATGCACGCTTTTGCTCTTAACTAAAGGCTATGTAAGGCTTTTAAAAGCATTGATTTGGAGCAGATCGATGGGGTCTGAGGGAGTGTTTTCCTGCATGGTGAGAAGGCATTAACAGGCCGCTGATGAGCCAGACAGCACGAGCCAAATTGTGGGTCATTGAGAGCCGGGTTGTTCATATTGACACTTGCCTACTTCACTCTGCAGTTAAACTACAGAATTTCAAATCAGTTGTTTAGAAACAGTTTTCTTAACTTTGCCTGGCTGACATTTATTAAATGTTCTACATTTGATAATGCATTGGAAATTTGTTTCTTTTTATTAATCTGAAGCTTTTCTCTTATAATGTAAATTAGTGGTTCTCAGCTGGTGGGTGGTCGCAGAACTGTTCTGATATCAAACAGAAGCGACCAAAAAATGCTAATATGAATGTAAATGCAACTGGCCAACTGTGAATAGTTAGGCTATGAATGAGTCCCATATTTTCCTGTGTTGTCAATGCTGCACTTTCCAATCAAATTCATCTGTCATTTGGTAAAAGCTAGTCAAATGATGCACATGGGATTTAAGACAGTTGAGGTGGGGGGGTCATTAAAATCACTCGCAATTACAATAAACATGGTTTGTGTTGAGAAAATGTATTTTATATGAATTGTTAAGAACATGAAACCCTCAAAATTCAAAAGACAAACATTGTCAAAATGTATTAATTTAGAAAATTGAGCTTATGTCATGCAAACAATTCTGCATTTTGTTGGGTCTGTACAGTACATCTCAATGTTTCATTTTAAGGATTTTATTTATTTTTTTCTCCTTTTGTACATAAACATTTTTGGTTTGACACTCGTAAAGATTAAAAGCTTGCAAAATTAGGTTTTTGATACCGAAGAACCATTCTGTGTTCAACAAAGAAGCTTTTTTTAGCTAACAGTTTTTGAAATAACCTTTTTTTAAGAATTTGAAGAACATTTGAACAATTCAAAGAGCATTTTTTCCCCTTTTGTGCAAAGAAAAGGCTCCATGGATGTTCAAGGTTCTTCTTGTAATCTAATGTAAAATCTGGGTTCCAAAGCAAATCCAGTCGAGAACGACTGATCTTCCGATTTAAGGGTGAATTATTTGTGCAGTTATTACTCATTCTCCTAACAAGCACGCCATCCAGTGTATTATTGCATTACACACTGACAGTCCTCCAGGCCTTTGGCAAATAGATTTCATTTAGGGTTCAAAACGGCCAAAGACGCTGATGGCTCAATTTACTTAATAATAGATGGGAGGTAGTCTCTAAAATAATATTGACTTAAACACTCCCGCATGCTGAGCAGGCTCAGGCGGGCATTAAGAGAGGAGGCGTTTTAAACAGACAGCTGTGCTACAGCCTCAGGGCTCCTCTTTAATTGAAAGGATCATTAGGAGCCTCGGCGTCCCTTAGCAACTGCAGTCCTCGCCGCGCAAATAACGTGCATCGCTCGCCACAAAGCCACAAACGAAACACAAGCCCGCTGTCGTCGCACGCCACATTCAATAAGAGCGCCTGACGCACGGATAATTGTGTGCTGACGGATGATTGGCTAATTAAGACATGCCACCTCGCATTGTCTTTGGATGCCAAGGCTCGTTTGGTTATTTACATGAAAGACTGTGAATAATTTAGTACACCTGGAGACAGAAAACAATACGCCTTGTTTATTGTGATGGGAAGGAATACCAATTCTGATGATTTGTGAAGTGAATTGAGCCGAGCATTATAATGGCCTGTGTCCAGCAGGTTAATAACTGAAAAACAGTTAGAATTGCCTACAATAGAATGAAAAGTGTGCAAGGGAGGTCGGGGCTAGTTGTCACACTAACTCCATTCAATATTTCTCAAGGTAAAATCTGCATTGGCATGTACATACCTTTAAGTATCGATTGTCATTGAAAATGGTTGATTTCCAAGGAAAATGAAGTTAATTTAATCAATGTTAAAGCATGTCATCATCACACTTTTTGGAGTAAATTGTCACAATGGGAATCAGCCATTAGATGTAAACAATAAACTGATTAAGAAAGAAAATATTTCATTAGAGAAATCCAAAAAATGAAGAAAAGGATCAAATCATAGTTTTGGCCAACATAAACTGTAATAAATAGGTTTAAAGATGCAAAGCATGTTATCCACCTTCATAAAATTGTGACAAACTGCCCCAATCTGAGGTTTATGAAAAATACTCAACCTTTTCTCTTGTATAGTTCTTATTGTGTTCACTTCTTTACCCAGCAGCTATCATAAAAAATACAACGTTGGGATTTTATGATATGATGATGTTTGGAGGACAAAACTGACAAAATGTACTCGAATTTATGCACTTTTGAACTAGGTGTTTACAAACGCACTACAGAAAAACAAGCGTAATTGGAGTTTTGAATCTTCCAGTTACTTAGATGTATGCATTTTTGACAACATCCCATTGTGAGACAACTAGCCCCAGTCTATTCTACTCATAATCAGCTCATGTCTTCTTTTCTGTCTGATTGCATTATTTCATGTAGGTGCAGGTATATTCTTTAAACAGCACTGAGCTGAAATCACATTAATATAAAGTGCACGAAAAGTGCATCCGAGATCTGATTAGCGCGCATCTTAACACCGCGAGGAACACACGAAGCATTTGCAGTAACGCGCTGACTTTGTAAACCAATGCATTCATCTCATCTGTTAGAGCATTTAGTTAAGCTGAAGGAAAGAGAATGTTATCCGGAAAGCCGGAACAAAGTTTGAAAGGCAGCGCTCGCAGGTTTAATATCGCTATATCACAAGCACTCCCGCATTACATCTGTAAAGCAACGCATTCAGCAAGAACAATTGACAGAGTGCCTCTGTATTCACAAGGGTTGAGTTATCATATTAAAAATACATTTATTCTAAGTCAATTTTTGAGATTGTTTGGCAGTGCTGGAAACAATAACATCATGGAGGACTCCATACTCCTGCCAGCACCCTGGGGTAGCGCTATATTTCTTTTTGATGTGATTAAAACACAATGATGAATATGGTTTGCTTTGTAGTTGAATAATGGCTCGGAAAGCGAGACTGCGCTAGTGAATGGATCCCTTCATCTGAAATGGAAAGACACAAATATATGATTACATTTTGATCTATTCTGAAAGCGCTTTAGGTGATTTGTTGTAAATACTGCGGATAAAAGTTTTACATATATTTGAGGTTGCAGGTATTACCAGCAGCGGCTCATCCATTTTAATATCAGCCCAGCTGTTTTTATTATAACAATTTTTCTTTTTTACTTATAGGCAATGGATAGATGAATTATTACTGAATGGAGACAGCCTTTTCCAAACATCTCGATTCAAGTTATAGTCACATAGGGAGACTACTTAGCAAACAAACCAGGCAGGAAACCGCGATGAATTAATAATCAAAAAGCGTTTGGAAGCCGTCAGAGTGATGTTGCCAAGCTCGTGACAACTTTGCCAGATACCGCATGCATGAAAACATAGGAATTGCAGAAAGCAGCCCTGTCACCTCTACCCTTATAAACCTCGATGGAAAACAAGGATCTGGCAACCTCAAAGACTGGCTTTGGATCGAGGACCCTGTGTGAGAGAAAGGTCTCCTAAAGAAACCATCAGATTCATCAAGTTTATGTTTTATATGGAAATTTGCGAGTAAATATATTTAGATAAAACGCATATGTGACCCTGGACCACAAAAACAATCTTAAGTAGCACAGGTATATTTGTAGCAATGGCCTACAATACATTTTCTCTTTTATGACAAAAATCATTAGGATATTAAGTAAAGATCATGTTCCATGAAGATATTTTGTACATTTCCTACTGTAAATATATCAAAACTTAATTTTTGATTAGTAATATGCATTGCTAAGGACTTCATTTGGACAACTTTAAATGCGTTTTTCTCAATATTTACTTTTTTTTTTTTTTGCACCCTCAGATTCCAGATTTTCAAATAGTTGTATCTCGGCCAAATATTGTCCGATCCTAACAAACCATACATCGACGGAAAGCTGATATATTCAGCTCTCAATTTCAAACAATTTACCCATAGGCCTATAACTGGTTTTGTGGTCCAGGGTCACATATGCCATGTACAACTGAAAATGTGACATTTGGGAACACTCCTGAAATGTTTTATGCTAATGTTTTGTTAAAAGCCAGTCTTAATGAGAACTACTTATAAAGTAGATATGACTCCAAAAAATAAATAAAAAATAAATAAAAATATGTATAGTTTTTACCTGTGCAAAAATTGCTGCCACAAATCTAGGATGTTTTCCAGGCATTGCTATTTGTATGCTAAGGAGTTTTGAGGGGTTTTAACACATTGCTAAGTTTATTGCTTACTTGTCCAACTTAAAATAGCTCTCTATGATAAAATAAAATAGACGCTCTCTATATTGTCTTCAATAACTTCATCTCTAGTAATACACCAACATTCTGGCAACCACAAACATTCAGGGGGGAACAAAGAAGAATTGCTGGTTTTAGCCAAAATCATTGACTGAACGAGTTAGCTCTTCTCCGATGACGCGTTTTGACGCATACCAGTGTCTATTTCATTCACACCTAAGCTACAGCAAGTAAATATGTCAGCAATGTGGATGCACTCCACCGTGGACAAAACCCATGCTACAGAGTAGCAATATGCACATTTTGTTCAGCTAAAATATATCGAGAGGCGGCTCATTGCCAGAGAACTTTACTATGCCTGGTTTATCACCTTTGAGCATGACACCCTGAATTTAAGTTCAGTTACCCAAATTAGTTACTGAAAATTTATTTTAGATTTTGGGTCAAATTAACCATTTCAGTTTGGTGTTTCGGTTAAAAAAATAAAATAAATAACTTTGGTGTATTACTGTTCATCTCTATTTTGTAACTGCTCCACATATAACTAAAATATTGTGAAGTCATTTTTTCTTGTCTGTTTGTGTGTAGGATAATATTTCCGCCTGTTGGCTGTTGTTGCGGTAGGCGTCTGCGGTCATGTCTGCGAGTATCTCCTGCTGAGAGAAGCTCGAGGACCAACAGCTGTCAGGATCTGTTCTTTGCCAGCCAGCCTTCCCATAATTCCATCTCGGAGTCATTTTTCACCCCAATAATCCATCTCAACTGCCCCTAATCTGTACCAACTGCATCCTAGTGTTCTGATGTGTCACCTCCAGCAATCCACATACTAATCGCGGACTCAACCTGCAGTGAACATTTTCGGTGTTTGGCGACATCACATCACAAACATACACTATTATCACAAACATACCCCCTATGATGCCCCTCCATCCAACTCTCTCCAGGATCTGGCAGTGACATATGTTATCACACCACTGTTTTTCCAGTAACCCGCTACTCGCTCATACACCAGAGATCTTGCCCTGCAGTCGCCTGAGCCACTGAGAAGATGCCAACATGCACTATAAATCACACATTATATAGATGGAACATCAAATATACACATAAAACATCTTGAAGAGATGACAATTCTTAGTGAAACACAGATAAAGATAATACTTTTCTTTGCATTCCCCAGAAGACATGCAGGTTTGGAAAGAAATAAAGATAAGTAAATGTGACAGGAATTTCTTTCTCTTTTTTTTGCTGAATTATCCATTAATGGTTTTCTAAACCATCATCTTGGGAGAGACTATAAGGAAACAAAAGCTGCTGATAAAAGCAAACCAAAGAAGAGGTGCCAGCAACAATGTTGGGCTCATTACTCCAAAAAAATTACCTTCTGGCAACAATAATTAGTTACACTACTAGTTACATTACTTTTTCCTTCAAGCCCCGCAGTTGTTGTAATTGCATATCTTACCCAAAAAATGATGCATAATTACAAGCACGTAAACCTAAACCAAACCCTAACCATATAGTGAGTACATGTAGTTAATTAATATTACTCAGTACTTAAATGTATAATTGCACTGTAACAAGGGCACCTTAAAATAAAGTAAAACCAATGATAATAGTGACTTTTAAGTGTTGTATTAACCTCATTAATTGTCATAGCTTGAAGCTAACTGTAGCTATATTTTCTGTTAACCGCATACGATTATATTTCATGACGCAATTTATCAAAATATACAGCATAAGTTCTTTATGAAATGTTTCGTTTTGTAAAAAGATTTTTAATTATAGTAATACAGTTTATATCGGGATCAGAGTGACGTTGGTGGGCAAGTCATGTAATGCCAGAGTAGAGTAATGCCACAACTTACACATTGGTGTTCAGATCATCTTTACTTCTCTTAAAATCATTGTAATGGCAATATTTACATTGGCTAAATGTAAGCTTTTCCATATTCCAAGCTTGCCTGCTGCTCCGGTGACTTCATGTGTCCAAGAGTCATGAAAATTATGAAAATAAATCTAGGAGTTATTGGATTGTTGGACTTCAAAGGGGTTGAGGCCCCAAAATTATCTAAGTACTGTAACTAGCTGTTTTATGGATGGTAACTATTAGTAATTAGTTACACTACTAGTTGCTGCACAAAATAATATTATTGCATAATGCCGGTCAGGAGATGTATTTAAAAGCTGCTACCTGCATTGTTATCTAAGAGTGTGAATAAATGCAGAGTTTGGCAGTTTACCATCTTCTTGAGTGGCAACTGATCACAATCTATTATACATTTGGCTTCCAACTGATTCCATCTGCATAGCTAGTGGACACCTGCCATGGGAAGGACAGTTCGCAGCTCTTCCCTTTTATTCCGCTTTTCACATCTGTCTGTTTTAAAAAATTTAAAGTGACAGCAAGAGCGTGTGGGTGTTACCTAGTAACAGCTCCCTCGACTCCTGGTATTTACATCTAAAAAGTGAATCCTTGATGAGATGAGGAATATCAAAGACAACCAAAGAAGTGTGGAGTTTTTAATAATGTACCACCTGTTCTAAGCAGAGGCGTCAGTATGTCATGGGAGTTTTTAAAGCTTATAAATTCAGAATGAGGCGAGGTAGACATCTATCATAATGAATATGCGGCTGCACTGTTCAAACCATCAAGGTTTTAGGGCAAGGCAATTTGAAGGGTGCAAATATAACCAGAGAGACATTTCTTGAGTCCGTCTGAAAGGCAGGCCTTTGAGAAATAATGATAGGTCACCGTTTATGTTTGCCTCTGCGTCTTTTCAATTTGAGGCCCTCTTTTGTGTATTGTGTGTTGTACCTTCTAACCCTTGGCATTTTGAGCGTCTAGCTGTGCCGTGTTGCTAGTCTGTCAATGGGGGTGGTGAATATACCACCCTCTTCTACTGAAGATCACACAGTAGGTACCAAGTGCCATGGGCGGCAACGAGGGGGTCCACTATAAGGTACACGGCATTTGTGGTTTTTGGTACTCGCTGATGCTGGCTTCCCTGCTGATAGCTGCACCTTCTGCTGAACAGTATACCATTATCTAAAGGATACTAAGAGAGTTTGAAAGATAAGATAAAGAGATAAATAGAAATAAACATCTACTGCACATAAAACAAAGAACTGTATGTGTGTGGATTAACTATCAAGTCTGAAAACTACGACACATATCCCCACACTCGAGATGTCCTAGATAAGAAACAATGACCAAAGCTATGCCTCTCTGGGCTCAATTAGTTTTGTCTGATGGGTTGATCTGTCCGGCAGTTCAGATGCAAATAGACCTGAGCAGACAAGCCCAGACCCGGCACAGGTGTTACTTAGCATGGGGCCTGTCATCTACATCAAAAGGACACCTTTGACACTCCACATAACTTACAGATCCTTCTGCTGCCACCAGAAAGGAAGAACAAAAGAATAGGCTTGAAAGAGGAATCAATAGGCATATGGCAATTAATAAAACATTTTCCCACTGAATTCACTACAGAGGGGATTTCTTTGTTCTGTTTTCACAAAAGAAGGAGACTAGACAGAGCAGATCACTAAATGTTGTTTAAAATATCGCTCTTCAGTCAAATTCTTGTCAGTGCCAAAAGGAGGGCTCACATGGACTTTCTTGTGTATTGAGAGTACAGATTGTAACAATAATTCTCAGGAAGATTTTATGTAAATAGAACATCACTTAATTGATCAGTGAATGCAGGTGGCTCCTACTTTGGAGACCATAATGAGCATCGTATTACCCTAATGAATGGTGTAATGGTGTAAAGGGTATAAATAAAGTACAATGTTTTCGACTGCAGTAGAATTAAGAGTCATATTCGGAGACATCGACTAAAGCAGGGTCACAATTATAGGAACGGCCATATGACCATTAAGACTGATACACCTCTGGCATTAGGGAGGATTACAAGCCTCACCATGTACAAGTGCCCTAACCTCCACCTCCTTGCTCTTAATAGTGGTTCAGCAGAAAGGGAATTTTGTGATTATAGTGGAAATCCAGTATTATGGATGGATCTGTAATACCTAAACCTCTCGGGAACATTCCCGAAGACTGTAGCCATTCGAGTCTACTAGATAGAACATTTGACACTGTCTGGAATCCAGGATAGCCTTGAGTAAATAAGGTTACTAAACATGGGCTAGTCTCGATGTCTAGAGGTTTACAAAATAAGTTTCATTTGGAGCCACAGCTTTCAGAAGATATTCTACAAAGAGATGTAACTGATATGAAACAATTACTTTTTCCAATGAAGTTAAAAGGACATACCTGGGACTGAATGTGTGGTTCCAGGGCATCCTCAGTTGTAGAGAGCGCTTGTAGACAGCCAGATTTGTTGAACTGGGTGGAATGAGGGTGCTGGTCTGTGTCTACAATGGCCTGGATTTACTGTTGATATATAAATCAACAAAGTCTTAAATGGTCTACTTTCCATATAATTGTGCTTCACCGTCTCCCGTCATCCATTGCTGGGATATCCAATGGTTCACCAAACCAAAGAAAGGGATAATGTTTATGAACTAGAAAATATTGGAGAGACTCCAGGACATCTTGGTAACTGAGATCTGGCATTTTTGGCTTAGAGAAAAAGTCTTCTCCATTACAACTGAAACTGACAACAGTAAGAGAATAGATATCTACCTCCTGGTTTAGCGTACTCCTCTAGACTAGGAAAGAACCAGGAAGAATGGACACACTTTATTTTAAAGTCCAATTCACACTATTAATAAGCCTTTAACTACAACTTTTGCCTCAATAAACTCTTAATTTGCTGCTTATTAATAGTTAGTTAGGTAGTTGTCAAGTTTAGGTATTGGGTAAGATTAGAGATATAGAATATGGTCATGCAGAATATGTGCTTTATAAACAGCTAATATGTTAATAATAGGCATGCTAATAAGCAACTAGTTAATAGTGAGAATTGGTCCCTATACTAAAGTGTTACCGAAATAATATTTATGAAATGATATCCACATTCACGATGTAAAGTATTTCTCTTAAACCCACCTCTGAACAGCACATAAAAGTGGTTTGTTTACTTTACATGTTGGTCAGAAGTGACTGGTTCTAGGCTATAATAACATTTAAGGTAAACTAGACTGCATTCTGACTGGCTCTGCATATCTAAACATGTGTTCACATCAGAGTCAAAATGGAATGGAGTAGTGTTTATGGATACTTGTGGAAATTCTGATATACTACAATCATATAACTTTCTCAGACCTGCCAAAACCAAATTACCATTCAAGAGCAATTAAACAAGCTTTAAACTACTTGTAATTCATATGCCACTCAACCCTTCTACAAGTACACAGGCACATACACACATCACTACCCTGTCCTCTTATCCAGTGAGAGTCTTGACTGTGGGGAAACAGCTTAGGATAAAGTTAATCATGCATATAATTGGGTTTTGACTCTTGTGTCCGCAGGGGCCTGACCTGCCGGTATCAGGATGAGCAGCCCATCACCTGAGTGATTAACACATGTAAATGAACACAGCCCATAATTATAAGCCACGTTTACCTCCTCTCGAGATGATGAGTTTGGACTCTCTGCAGATAGACATAACTCATGGATACATATCGAACCAGAGTTTGAAGAAGAAGAGGGATTAATTTAGGGTTGCCAGGGCATGCCCTTGGTGGGAGAGAGAGCCCATGCTAGCGGAACAAATAAAACTTACAAAACAATGTGGGAAACGGCTGGAAAATGTCAAGGCCAAGTATCTCCGAGGAAGAGAAATCAATATAGCATGTGCTTTCTGGACAAGGCCACTCTGTCGCAGCTTTCATATTCGAACACAGGCCTCACAAACAGTTTAATTATGAATCACAAGCTTACAGCCATACAGGACCATGACAGGTTCAGGCGCCCAACACAAAGCCTACTGCATAATTTAAGACCCCAACGGTAGATGGTGAGAGCCTCCAATACATGAATTCAGGGCATCAGATGTAGTATGGGATTGCTGAGTGGTGGCCAACTTGTGTTTATTTGCCATTAAAATAATGTCCTCTTCTTTCCCAAGGAATAATGCCTAGGATTAAGGATAATTTAATCATTTACTAAAAATTTTGATATTTTTCATGGTGATGCTTTAGAGGTGATGACTCAAAGAAGCTTTGAAGGTACTTGAAACATGCTGTGCTTACCTGACAGTCTACATGGTGTATAACTCCCTCTGATATCCCTTTTACTGCTGCTACAGCCAGAGCAACAACTTTGTAACACACGGGTCAATGATTTTTGTGAGGACTATACGATAGTTTTCCACCACTTTACGCTATGAGCAAGATGTGTGCCAAGTTAAGAAATGGTTCAAATAACACATTCTAGAATGTGTCTACAAGCCATTTTAGAATGCAAAATGTGTCTGATCAATGTCTGGTGGACATGACCATGAACCAGTTCAATTACCATAAGAAGACTGACTCAAGAATTGGCATGACACAACAGAGCTGTTTACAGCGCTCGGCACTTTTGAACTAAAAAAAATGCATCAGGCTATAACATTGATTCGATTATACTGCAAATAAAAACCTATCAAAAACTTTTGCTCACAAAAAAGAAGAAGATCCTAATGCGGTTACAAACCGAGACAGAATTCTCGAATACATGCATTAAGAGCCTTCATCTTGTAGTAATTGCCAACAGCATTGCCACAGCCTTTATGAGATGCTAATCCAGCCACCCTCTTGTCAGGGACAGAGCATGAGGAGCGGCAAAAGCAGTTTGTTGTCCTGTTCCCGTCTGGCAAGCTTGACATTTTCCCCTTCTGCTTTTGTCCCCTGCGCTCTCGGAGGGCCTGGCTCCCCTGGCCCTCCTCGAGGCGTGTATTAAGTATGAGTCTTTCTCGGCACTCTCGGATAATCTCATCAGAGAGTGGGATGCTGGGGGTGTATGTAAATCCACATCTGTTATGTCCTCTGCAGGGAGAGAAAGCCGCTGGAATGCTCATTGAACCTGGCCTCCCAACCCTCTTCCATACAGCGAGTGGAGACCATGACCTCAGTTTAGATGCAAACACAAGAGTGCATGCTGCACCTGTCTCTTAAGACAGTACATACTACAGAGCGTCTGATGGCTAACATATTGAAAATCTCTAGCTAAGATCACCTTGTGTACATGGATGTGCTTAAAGGGATAGTTCACTCAAAAATGAAAATAAAATAAAATAAATAAATCTGTTATCATTTACTCACCCACATGTCAACAAAAAACGTATGATTATAGTTCTCCTGTGGAACGCAAAGTAAAGTATTTGAAGAACCTCTGAGCTGTTTTTGTCAATGGAGTCCAAAGGTTTCAAGCTCCAGAAAGATATAACGGTAGCATATAAATCATCTATACACCAGTGGTTTAATCTAGTCAAAACACTGGCAAACTCATGTAATCACGCTAAAATCCAGTATGGTGACACATCAATAACATAAATCTTCACTGGTTCTTCCGTTAAGTCAATTAACATGGGAACCAGTAAGGTTTAATGTTATTGACATGTAACCATATTGGATGTTGAGGTGAAAATTTCCCAGCATCTCAAAGAACTTTGCATTTCAACTGATGACTCAAAGCTCTCTCATTTAATAAGGTCCAGACAAACCGAACCAACTTCAAAGAACTAGCTGTGATGAAAGTCGCACTCTGTGGTGTTGCCTCAAGTTGCTTGTGTCTGGGCCAAAATTTGCGCTTGAATACAGCGCAAAGATTTCCACCAATGGCCAACTAGCAAACATTTTCTGCACCTGCCTGTGGAACAAAGCACAAAAACTCATCTGACGGAAGCTCAACAATGGCTTGACACTGGCGACGACCAACCATTGGCTTGGTTTGCCACGGCCTTCTCTCCTGGCTCCTACTGTGTTATGTATCACAATGTTTACAATAAATTCGCAATACACTTTTTCTTTCTTGCTGAATATCCTGATGTGGGTTTTATTTTGTTTTTTAAAAGTACAGTCTAACTACTGCATTTTTATATTTTACATTTGCTCATATTGTTTCATCCAAAGGACTTCTTATCTGGGCCTAAACTGTACATTTTAGTTAGAATATTAAGGAGATGCGCACAAGTGTGACTAACATTTTCTCCATTTCTGACTTAAAAGAAGCCTCCCTTTCACATTCACATCAATTTGATTGAAATAATTCCTCTGTTAGTCTACGCCTATCATTCTACAGCGTTCGGCAAACACTCAACACTCTAGATTAAAACATTAAACAGCAATTTACATTTCAGAAAGGAGCGGCAGAAAGACTACCTCTCCTTTGACTTCATTCTTTCCTCAAACATGAAATAATGATTTTCTGCCAGTCTAATTACAGAGGCAACATCTGATCTGTGCTGCATCCGAGGGGGATTAACTCCAGCACAGGCATTAGAGCTCATTACCAGCTCGAGTGCAGAAATATTACATCTTGTAATTGGATGGAGAGATTTATATACTGATCAGATGGGGTTTCTCTAATAATATTGTGATTAGAGGCTTAGTTTGGACTGGGGCTTTATCAGTCAGAGCAGGGATGGGAAAAGGAGGATTTTATTAACCTTTGACCCATAGCGAAGAAGCTCACCTCTAGTCAGTATAAGGAAAAATAGATAATCGACCAAGTTAACCCAAATTGAATTGAATTTAATTGAACAAGTTAGCTCATGTCTAGCTTGATGATGATGTTATTCCCATTAATTGGTTTCGTTGCTTTCTCAAAAAAGCAAGTTCAAGTCAAAAATTCAAGACAATTTAAGTCAAACATGCCCAATTAGAAAAACAAACAAACAAAAAGTTTTGAAAGTGGTTTCTGCCATTTTGCTAACTTCCACTATTTCACATAGGCTCAACAACAAGTCCTCTATCCAACAGCCAGAAGCATTTGTAACTGGCTAGTCTTCTGATTGGCTAAAAATGCTTGGGCTCCCCCCGACTCTTTTCGTAGCTGTATAAAGAGCTTGAAGTGATTTCTCAAGGACACTGTTGTCAGTGATATTTGTCAGTTAGAAACAATATTTCACATCTGATATTCTGAAAAGAAAACAACTACATGACTTTGAAATGAATATTTCTAATAATTCACTCACCCATGTGTTGTTCCATCTTCTTTCTTCCAAGGATGAGCACTTTAAGAGTATCTTAACAGGAGTCAATACCTTTTTTAAGTAGGTTTGGTAAACTCATAACTTCCCCTGAGCTGTAGTGATTCCTAATTTCTTTACTTTTCCGTTCTCCATCCTGTGTCCCAATAGTTGATCAAACATTGCAAAAATAAAGGACACATCTGCAAGGTGCTGAGAGCAAGAACAGAGAAGCCCTTGTTGTCTTTCACACCCCTTTATGGACATGAACATGATTAATACAAACAGGAATACTGATATGAGTCATTATGACCTTATGGGCCTCCCATCCACTTTTGTTTTATGAAAGAGATGCTTGGACATCATGTTTTACATTAGAACGAAAATAATACTGGGTTTGAACGACATGAATAAATGATGACATTTCATTTTAGGGTGAACAAGCAAGCCTTATAACGTCAATCATTTCTGAACTCTGATGTGTGGCTTGCTCTACAAAATGATGTTAACTGACTTCTTAAAACTTTAAAACCTACAGAGAGAAAAAGCTGCCTCTCAAAGTTATGCTTTCAGCACAAAAAAAGGGTTAAATCGAGGTAATGGAAGCATTCAAAGTTGCGCGCTGGTACTTCAGATGGCGCGAAATCAAAGCTGCTATTGATTCACGTCCCATCCGCGCTGCGCGGGAAAAGCGACAGAACAGCCGCGAAAATCAGAGAGAGAAACCTGCCGTGATTTAGTGACGGCTCTCGCTAGTCCCCGTGAGAAGCGCTGAAGAGACACATCAAACCTGCTTGAAGAGCAGTCGCCGAGCTGAGAGGGTGACAGCAGAGCCGCTATTGATTTCTGCCGGTGTAAAAGCACTCAGGGGAAACATTTCAACCCGCCAACGAGCTCAAACATCTCCGAGCGTTATGACAGATGCGTCTGACGTCACACAAACATGCATTTTTCAGTGGAGCTGTCTGATCTAAAAATCACGACAGTATTAAATGGAGTTAAATGCAGATTTTTTTCTTTCCTTTTTTTGTCTAGTAATTTTTATTTTTTTAATATTCACTGTTTTAAATGTGAACACATTTCCAATCCAATATAGGCAAAAAAATTAAATAAAATAGGCATTTGTAGAGTGGAGCAAGCAAGATGTCACTGTTCTACTTCATTGAGTACTTTTAAAGGTAGGTTTATTTGTGAATGTTAATCTATGTAAAGGGAAAAAAAAAAAAAATATATATATATATATATATATATATATATATATATATATATATATATATATTGAAGAAAATAAACCCATATATATATATATATATATATATATATATATATATAAATTATTATTATTTTTTATTATTATTATTATTTTTTTCTGACAGCATGCCACAAACTTGTTAGAAGGAACCTGACATTAAATAGTATTTTCAGCAAAATTTAAACAGTACAAAAAAATAATAAATAAAAAAAAACAACATTGTTTTGGCCTGGGCAAACGGACACCTATGTTTTAATTAGCTATTCAGATACAGTTCATTTTAATAACATCAATGTGAAAATGTGCATTTCAAAACATCTACATATTAACAACAACAACAACAACAAAAATGCAACTTCATGTAAGTGCAGTAAGCATTAAACATAATTGAACTGACTATTGATTAACTAACTTTAAATCCTCTTGAGATCTTCGCTGGAAATGAACAAACCCATTAATTACCACCACAATGTATGCAGACAAGAGCAAAAGCACTTAACCCATGTATGCCTTTTTTTTTTTTTTTTTGTCCTTGACTAGTCCTAGAAAGTGTACAATTATGAAATAGCACTTAAGGGACTGTATATGACATTCATTCAAGATCATTAGGCCTATATAGTGTAAATATAGATTTATCTGTGATAGAGTGATGCTAGTGTGTTTATAATGAAACAAAGAAAGATGTTGCTGCCTTAAACCTCTCAACTTAACCATTTAAGGTGGCTGACCCCAAAGTGAACTATTCCTTATGAAAGCAAATGGTTATTTAGCCTATACTCACTCTCGTGTTGCTCCAAACCCACATGACTGTCTATTTCAATCACACCACTGTATTTAGAGTTAGTTAGGGCTTAACTGATGTCAGCAACAAATATCAATGACCTCAAGCTAAAGCTCTTCTTTTATGAGCAGAACTGATGGCTGCTAAAGTGTTAATCAATGAACTCTTCATTAGAGACTGAGCTCAGTCAATACATGAATACAGCTGAACACTTCATCAAATTAATTGATCACTGGAATTAGGTGTGCTCTTAGCTTGCTTTAGCTTTAGATTTGTAAATTGCATTTAATCTTATTTACTTTCGGAATATAAAATAATGCAATTAAGTGTCTTTTTATCTTAAGTATATATTCTGGTGATTTGGTGCCCATCTGAAGTTTCCTGCAAACATTGGGTTCAGATTAAATGGCAGGTTTTGTTCGCAGATGGATCTGTGGCGCCCTCTAGTGCCAATGAACACACGACACAGTTTCACACTGTTTACATGCCCTTATTTAAATAAATAAATAAAAATAAAATAATAGCGATTGAATGAATACCAATAATACCAAAAAAACAAACAAACAAAAAAATACCTAGTATCATTTATTCACCTCGCGTTGTTCTAAATTTGTATGGTATTTTATGGTAACCAAGGTTAAAGCTATACAGAATAAAGCTAATGTTTTGAAACGTTATTGCTTTGCAAAGTTATTGTAATATATCAACTTGTAATGTTTTCTATTTTCCTAAAAGAAAAAAACATTCAAAATACTTTCAATTTTTTTGACTGCTAGTATATAAATTCACCTCAAAATATAATTTATTCTTAAGTAAATCTGTTTTGTTGTGTTATGAATTAAAAACAGTCAAGCTGAATTAAAATTGCATTTTTTTTTTTCTAGACTTGACTCGTGAAAAAATGGAATATTGTATCTCAGGGTTGCCACCTGTAATGTTTTTATATGTTCCTTGTGTTTTTGTAAATATTGAACAGAAAACACACCGGTACACTGGGAAATGTGGGTAAAAGCTTCTAAAGCAGCTGTGACTTTTATTTTGTACAGGGTCATTTCACATGTATTTTACAGTCTTTATTACAAAATTATTTACACAAATCAAACTGTTATTGATCCACTGTAGATTTGAGGCACAAATGAATGAATTGTGTACATAAAGCAATCCAATGCTTCCCTCTGGTTTCCAGCAAACAGCTTGACCGCCCATCAAATCACAAATTATTATCTGAATCATTCCAGTGGACATTTAATTAATGCATTTTTTTAAGAAATACTGCTGAAAGGTGCATCTGTGCAACCAAAACAAACATATTCTACATCGACCTGCGGCCATTACAATCACAACAACCAGCTTCATTATAATCACTAGGAGAGTCTTTGGGAAAGTTGATCAGGAAACAAATAGTGTCAGTGATTTCATGCATAGAAAAAGACACCCACATGAAAGGTTAAAAAAGAAGAAAAAAAAAAAAAGTGATCAAATCATCCACGTGTGACATTACAAGTATTTGATAGAATAGATTCACAGTGTAAAACATCAGACAATTCTGAAGATGTACTTCTTTTTCGAGGTCGACAAACAGGCTATCAAGCCAATAAGTTCTTGTATAAGTGGCCATAGTTATGATGGTTCAACTTGAGATTGCGGTTATTTAACAGAAGGCAAATGCAAATTAAAAGTCACGTGCTATTACATGAAAAGCTTGTACACTTCAAACTCAACATGCAAGATTCTGAATTGTTTGCAGCGTCCATGCCAAATTATCCTGTGAAAATACATTATAAATGCTATGGGCCAGTTAAAAAACAAGCATTTATAAGCATTAGTACGCAGAGTAATATATGTCTTTAAAACCATTCAAATACAAACAGAATAAAACGCTGATGAAAAAGCTACAAAACCGACCTAATGACCGTAACGGTGTTATGTGTGAACAAACCAAAAGGACCTTAGTCAGAGTAGATGCTCCATTTAATTTGACCCTAACGGAAAAAGTTTTTGTGAAAATGACACCAGGACAACATTGAACAGACTTTCACTAAATTAAACACAACATCTACCCTGACCGTATGCTTCTCCTTTACTGCAGCACAAAACAGAGGGAGGAAGTGAACATTTTCTCACTATTTAACCACTAGTACAAGTTTAGAATAAGAGATGAATTAAATATGTCTGTTTTGAATGACAACACTAGAGAAACAAGATCATGTGACAAAATGAACACCTTTTATGATGCACAGAGCAATTTGTTGTCACAACAATGCGAGAACAGACACTAGGATCTATGCCACTTTCCTTTTAAACGGTCTTCGGAGACTCTAAAATGCTGGGGTGGCATTGTAAGCGTAACTCCAACTCGCAAGATTGTCTCTTTTCGAGCGCATGAGCCAACCGACTTAAAGGCAGATTCAAATGCTAAACAGCAGCAAAATCGTGTGGATATTCGCTGGCAAAAGAAAGAAACTCAAAATTCACAACACAGATCAATCCCAGCATGTTGTTTGCTGCTTAAGCTCTAGAGTCGAACAGTTAGTACGCAACATAACATTATTAAAATTGTCTGATTTGTACAAAGACGTTTAAGAAGTGCAAACTCAGGAACCAAAACCAATTTTTTTGTTTGTTTGTTTTACATGTATGAACAGATCTCCAAACCATGCTCTTGTTTCGGTACTAACATTTAAAAAAAAATTGTCTATGGAAGACACATGAATGAAAGATGCATGTGTCTTTTTAATTTGATGTTTGATGGGTACATGTATAGTTGCATCTAGCACAAATGTGCATTGATCAGCTCAAAACTGTATGACGGCATGGCTGTACCATAGGCGCATCATGCATGTTTTTGCTTGATTCAAAATGGGGGAGGCTCCTGCCTCTGCATGCGTCTCTCTGCTGCGGCCGCCAGTCGTCTGCGCCTCAAGGTCACTGAATCGGAGTCTTCATCCTCCATGGAGGGCATGGCATCATCAATATCAGCGGCAGGAACAGAAAACACATCTCCTTCATCAGATTTTCTGTGTAGATAACGTCTAACAAAGAGAGAACAGAGTGTTATATTAAAACTTAACCGGACCTAAAACAAAGACTTGGGGCACTCCCACTGATCATTGAAGATACTGTAAAGCTTTTCACTATCTCTGACATATGACAGACTGGAAGTCATTTATTTTCAACGGAGTAGTACCAGTGCTGCGTGGACCAGAATTTTCTCGGACTCAATGTGAGCTTTGTTTGTGTTAAAATATTTGAACTTTTGCTGCTAGACCATATGTGACCACCCAACTGAATGTTACGTAATCTAATCAGATAAGAATTATTGGTGTTTTCCCACTAAATTGTTATTCTACAAACAATATTTCTTTAAAAATTGGTGGTTATAAATAACTTTTTCCAAAACAATTAAGTAATTTGTGACCTACATTAGCCCTAGAAAACCTGCTACTTCAAATGTATTGGTGGACATTTGTTTTGTGTGGATATACTGATAATTAATTCAACCACAGTGAATAAACAGAACTGTACAAAGGCCACTAGGGGGTGAAATGCAGCAAACAATGCGAATGAAGATGGCGATAGTGAAAAGATGGCTTAACCGTTTCATGCAAAATAGAGCAAGGTAGCATAAGCTGTTCAGCTCAGACTTGTTAAGAAGTTATAGGGAGACTCACCTGCGAGCTCTTTGGAGTAGCTCCTCCTTCCTCTGCAGTAGCATCCTCTGTCTCTCATCTGCGGACTTGGAAAAGCGGCTCCCCCGCACCTCAAAGTCTTCCGTCTCAGGGGCAGCGACCTCTGAACTGCTGCTGGCACCCGCTGAATCTTCAGCAGCAGTGTTTACCTGTATGGGGGTGCGCTCCACAGGCTAGAGGAGAGAAACATGCTTTTAAATTAGTTTCTATGCAAGCAACATACTACTTCAGCAGCTAATAAACACCTTTAGGTAGAGGTGTTAACCTCACCTGTGTTGGGAAAGGTACCTGGATCCTGCCCTCCAGGATGTTATCAGTGGTGACCTCAACAGAGCGAGTGAGCTGCAAATCCTGCAGGATCAGATGGTAAGGAACCTGTGGAAACATTTCCTGGATCTGATGGGCCTGTGAAGTTAAAGGAAAGTCAGGTTTATAACGTGGAAACTTGTGGAGAACAGATGAGGCTGTTTGTAAACATGCTGGATGCCAGCAGAAGGACTCACCATGGCATTGAGCTGCGAGTTGTTGGCCTGCGCGATACCAAGGATGTTGGTGGTGTGCATGACCTCCACAGAGAAACTTGGCAGCCAACTGGCAATGCGGGACCCTGAGGGCGAATGAGTGGAGATTAATATATCATATGATGCTTTAATTACCGTAAGCCTATTTGTTTATTAGAGGTTATTAAAAATAAGAATAATATATTTGGTGCATCCAATAATCGATGTTGTTATATTTTCTTTGATTTTCATATCCATGTATTAATTTATTACTTGTTTATTGATTTATGCTTCTTAACTTAAATGTGAATATTTGATGAGGATTAATATATTTACTCATTACCGTTACTCATTTATGTTTATCTTTTATTTTTGTTTGATTTATGTTCGTATTCTCCAAAAATATGTATGTTATGCACATATATATTCTTTACTGGTGTTTGTTAGATATTGGACATCATTCAACTATGACAATTAGTCATTAACGGTACTAGATGTTCTTTTCCAGAAACTGTGTTTGTAATATGTAAGATATGATATTTGACAGTGCTAGTTTTGCTGTATTTGTTCTAAAGGTGTGAAATCCTTGTCTTGCCACACCTCTATTTTTATTTTACCGCAACATCTGACTGGTTATGATAACTTAGCCTGACCTGACCTATGATTGATACAACAACATATGACACAATAGATGAGTGACATAATGGATAAGTTTATTTGACCTTTTCTTATTAGATATAAACACCATTTAATGAGGGATGCAAGTTTCCTTCATATATTCCTTGTGCCCACTATGATGGCTTACTTCTACTCTTTCTTTTTTTTCTCCCCTTTCTTCTGCTTTTCCCCTTTCCTTGCATTCTGCTTACATCTTACTTCTTTTGGGCTTTTCTTCTGATATTCACTACTTTGTCCCTTAGATATAACAATTTGGAATACTCTGCACTTTAGTATAAAATATTGAATAAAATTAGAATTAAATTGACATCTTATTATAATTTTCATAGTTACTTTATTTTTTTATTGTATTAATGCAATTTTATTTAATAAATAAGTTTTTCCTTATTTGAAAATTGATCTCTGACACAGCCATTACTCGTCTGCCTGGATCTCACGGTATCAATATTAAACCATAGATAGATATTTTGCAGTCATACAGTTTTGTATTTACATTTTTTTAACTATCCATATAAACAGGCTTTTTGCTACTGTACCAATAAGACTTCAATAAGTAAATGTATTCTGCTATGACTGATTGGCTAAACTTTGTTCACTGTTGTTTATCAGGGCGGATCAACTTGCTCAGCACTGAATAGGCATTTTGTAAGTTAAGGATAAGCTGCTACAGCTAACCTTCAGTAAATGGTCTGGATTTTGCGTGAATATGTAAACGTCTCACCATCAAAGTGGAAGAAGTGGTTATGCTGGTTGATGTGCGGTCGGGCCTCTGTTCCTGGTCCAGCAGCAATGTTATCATCCAGCGGCTCCCTCTGGCCCTCCTCTCTCTCCCTCCCGCCTTCATTAATGTTCAGTGACATACGGCATGTGGGACAGGAAGTGTCCTGCTCCAGCCAAGAGCGCAGACAGGAACTGGACATAAACAATTAATGGTCAGATTAACATTCAAATATCACAACACTAGAGTGCTGACAATAGCTGGTTATTGCTCACTTATGGAAGAGATGGCCACAGGGCAGCTTGCGTGCTGTAGTCATTGAATCCCAGCAGATGGCACAATCATCGTTATTAGCCATCAGCTCATCAGGCGTTGCCACAGCAAACCTGCGCACAAGGAGAGTTGTTCATGTCAACACACAAGGTCTGGTTTTTATCAGCCAATGGAGCAGTCTGCTCACTTCTGATTCATAATATACATCGAATAACACATTCAAACATATGATACACATGAAGACTATGTTTAGAACCTTTCTGGCACTGTGGAAACTGATTATTTTCATGATAATTAAGTACATTTTAAACCAATTATTTAACTGTAATATATTACAAAGGTTCTCTAATATAGTAATGAAAATAATCCTGTCGGAACATTTAAAAAAATAAAATAAAATCAGCATAAATTAAATATATTAAACAAATAGTGAGACGATGTACAAGGGAACACACTAACAAACAAATACAAACAAACAAATAAATTGTTCATCTGTTTCTGGGGTTGGTAAGATTTTTAAATCTGAATCTCTTCTGCTCAATACCGCATTTATTTGATCAAAAATACAGGGGGGGGGGGGGGGGGGACGTAATCTGAAACAATTACAATTTAAAATAACTTTTCTAATTTAATACATTTTAAAGCTGCAGTCCGTAACTTTTTTTTTTTGGTTAAAAATGATCTGAAATCAATATTTGAGCAAGTACATAATCACAACTATCGCCTTACTTTAGCCCGATTCACAACAGTTAGCTTATAATAATGTTTTCTGATTTGAGGATACTGGTAGGAATTTGCAGGAAATCTCAGCATGCTGCTGTGTCATTACGTCACGTCTGTAAACATAAAGAAGTTGTCCCGGCTCGTATGCTATCGCATGTGAGGATCCTGCAGGTGGCGGATCGTTTATAGCCTTTTCTCACAGCAGCTAGAATGATTAAATGCATCATTTGATGGCTGATTGTAATCCAAAAAGGATTATGCGTTTATAAAACACATGTAAATGAAATTAAATTATATTCCAATTTTAAATTTCTTAATATGAAATTCGAATGGTATGACAATTAGATATTAGACTGTGCAAAAATTGAAATCTACATGCACACTATATATATACGTAGTCATGCAATGCTGATGTTGTTAACATTAATTATTTGAGAATAAAGTATAACAATGATAATGATTTGCACGGTTTGATGTGATATGAGCTAACTGATCTTTAGATTAAATCACCATTGGTAGCGCGATTTATTGTAATCCTCAGTTGGGCAGAACAAATGTGGCAGACTTGTTACTTGTTCAGATGACAATGACACAATTGTTCAAATTGCGCAAATAACTGCAATTCCAGGTTTTAATTTTTTCTCTTTTTTTCTTTTTTATTAGGAGTGCAAAACACAACATACGTTGAACAAAAAACACTAAAACAGCAATAGAACAGCAATGATAATAACAGCAATGATAAATCTGAATAATAGTAGTTTTAAGTAGTATTAACATGCATAATAATAATAATAATAATAATAATAATAATAATACTAAAGATGGGTAATGATGATAATAATATTCTGTGATGACGGCAGCAGTAATATAAATAACAATAAAACTAATATTAATAGTAATAATAATAATGTAATAATGGCACATACCCAACACATACCACATCTATCCTAGCCTCTGTGTCAGTGATTTTTTTTTTTTTCCTGCCATTCATAGTAAGTATATGTATGTATGCCTAAGCTGAGGTGGTGCATTAAAAGAAGGGTGTGGTGCATTAAAATCAGCATGCGGTGCATTCAAAACATGTGTGGTATATGTTGGGTACAGATTTGATTTAGTTATATTTATATATTTTAAGTATATTTAGTGTTATGATCTTCGTTAAACCGTTACCGTCCTTATACAAAACATCATCCAATCAACATAATCTTATTACTGCTCAATGTTTCTATGATATTAATAATGATAATAATAATAATAATAATAGTAATGAAAACACTCATAGTATTACTAAAACCTTGTATAAATATGTATAATAATATGCAAATAAATAAATAATTAGAATCAGTGTGTCAGATTTGTAAGAGTTGAATGAGGCCTGATCTGGAGTGTTGTGGTTCCGAAGTATTGTAAGGAGGTGAAAAATATTCTAGGAAGATGTAGTCTGTGAGCAAATTTTTCCAATGCGTTATGTGAACAGTGTTTCGGGATTTCCAGTTCAAGAAGATAGTTTTCTTGGCGATGGCTAAAGCTACGAGGAGTATCCTTTTGTTTGTTATTTCCTGATTGAGAGTTGATAGATCACCCAGTAGTAGACAGAGTAAGGGGGGTAATGGGATGCGGCAGCCCAGGAGGCAGGATAGAGATTCAGTGACATCTTTCCAAAAGTGTTTAATGGGTGGGCAGTGCCATGTGGCGTGGATATGTGTCCGGACAATTTTGTGAGCAGTGCGAGCAAGTTTCTGATGTGAATCCCATTTTAGACAGCCTTTCCCCAGTGTGGTGAGTCTTATACTGTATGAGCTGAAGGTTGGCGTTTTTTAGTCATGGGATAAATATTTTTACAGATTTGAGTCCAGAAATCGGTATCAGGAGCAATAGAAAGGTCTTCTTCCCATTTGATTGTTGGTAAAGTTATGGTATTATTTGAATTGGTTAAAATTTTGTATATTTTGGAAAGTAATTTATTTTATTTTTTTCCAGGTTTTCAAACAGAGATGACGACAAAGAGGCAAAACTTACGGACTGCAGCTTTATTTACCCCCGGTTTCACAGACAAGGCTTAAGCCTAGTCCTAGACTAAAATGTAAGTCTGAGCTGTTTCAACTGAAAGAAACTTGCACTGACTGATCTTAAAACATATCAGTGCCTTTGTTTTGTCTCAAGATGCACACCAGTAATGTTTTTTTCTAAGGCACGTTTATAAAAATTACATAAATGTCCTAATTGAACTATGGCCTAATCCTGGCTTAGTCTAAGCCCTGTCTGTGAAACCGGGCCTTAGTGTAATTAATTAATTCTAATATGCTGATTTGATGCTCAAGAAACAATTATTATCAATGCTGATAATTACTGTACAACAGTTTCAATATTTCTGTAGAAACCATGATGCATTTAATTAAAATAAAAAATAAAATAAAAATCCTTCTATTTTTCAGGAAAACACAACCTGGAGAATTAATCTCATTAACTATATTAATGTAACTAAGTAGTCACACAAACATACAAAGCAGCTTATCAAAGGTAAAATCTCTTTTCAAAGACAAGTGGTGATATCCTGTGCTAACTTCTGGTTTCTAGCCACAAGTTATCTACTTCAGCATCTTTACTTACCAGTTGTGCAATATAATTCAGTGCCTGTAGAAATTTAGTTGTTTTATTAGTAAGTCTGAAAGCATCAGGCTCCTCACCTGGACTCCATATTGTCAATAACACGCAAGTAGTTTTTATGGCGGCGAATTCTTCTCTGCACCTCGTGAAAGAGATAGCGCAGCTGCATAAAGATCACAAGACTAGCCATGGACAACCAGATGTTCCCAAAGAGCTGCAAGGGAATGAGAAACAACAACACATGATCATACAGATACTCTAAATTATGATTCTGCTGAGTTTATAAATGCAGTGGCCAATCAGTGGCATTCAGATGAGTCATCGCTGAAACACCAGAGTTCTGTTGTTTAGCGCGTGCTGACTGAATTGTGACCCTGGACCACAAAACCAGTCTTAAGTGTCAGTTTTTAAAAATTGATTTTTATACATCATCTGAAAGCTGAATAAATAATCATTTATGTATGGTTTGTTATGATTGGACAATTTTTGGCTGAGATACAACTATTTGAAAATCTGGAATCTGAGGGTGCAAAAAAATAAAAATATTGAGAAAATCACCTTTAAAGTTGTCCAGATTAAGTTCTTAGCAACGCATATTACTAATCAAAAATTACGTTTTGATATATTTATGGTAAGAAATTTACAAAATATCTTCATGGAACATGATCTTTACTTAATATCCTAATGATTTTTGGCCTAAAAGAAAAATGGATAATTTTGACCCATACAATGTATTTTTGGCTATTGCTACAAATATACCCCAGCGACTTAAGACTGGTTTTGTGGTCCAGGGTCACAATTCAGCTCTGTCACAAATTCTCTCACCATCAACAACAAAGGGCTGTATGTGCGAAGTAAGTATAAGATTTTTTCATCATACAATGTAAACAGCCTCACTGATTAAATGGGAGTGTTTTTTAAAGTGCATAAAGTCACACTAGACTGAAGTCAGAGAAGTTCTTTGGTAATGTAAATGCTCTTTGCTCGTTCTCTGTAGCTGCTGTTTGAATAACTGAGGAAATGTAAGCCTTATAATTAGAACCTTACAGTGCTTCTATTAAATGATCATGTTAAATACAAATTCAGTCATATTAAAAACATTAGACTGCTTTTAGCCTTACGCTGGAATTTCCGATAATGAAACTAAGCACATAAATACATAAACAAATCAGCACGATAATATCATGTATCGCGATCTCACAGGCTGACAATTGAAAATATCGCCCAGAGCTACTCTGAATTATTAAAAAAACTCATCTGAAGATAAAACACAGAAGTGAGAGGAGAAAGAAATCACGGGACGTTTGGGCCACAAATCACATGCCAAATCAAGGTCATAACTGTAAACAGCTGATCAGTGAACATTATGTTAGATTCAGCACTCTAATAAAAGTCAAATGAGTCCTATCAGGCCAGGTTCATCAATCGCTATGGGCCAGTCACACACTCCTCCTTGTATGTAACCCTGTTTGTCCATTCACGAGTATTTCTCTCACCAGCATATGTATGTGATGCATCAGGTCTAGGCAGAGGATGGCTAACTCCATGACGAAGTCTGTGTAGTAGATATATGAGCTCTTGTTCTCCCAGGTTCCCTCATGGTTCAGGTCCCACAAGTGAATGGAATACCTGTAAATAACAGATCAAAACCTTCAGATTCATGCTTCTGCTCCCTCACGATGAAGAAATCTGATGGCATTCTCAACAGAGCACACACCGTATGATGACGTGTCCTGTGCGCACTGTCACCAGCAAACACTGCAGGACAGGAGACAAGGTTTGGGCTTGATTCAGAACGCATTTGTCAAAAAGAGACGACCAAAATGCGGAATAATAAATGAGAGCAACTATGTCTCTCTTTACGGTCACTTAGAAGGGTTTGCAAAGAGTTCTTACCTCAGCCGCCATGAAAGCGACAGTGTGCATGCCGTGAAGATGCCCGACTAGAGCGCAGAGCACTGCTAGACCGCCACAGCACGTCAAAACAGACACCAGCAGAGCCAACACTCGCACATGACTGCTCATCGGAGTAGTGGGAGAAAACGACAGCTGCCAGAGAGAACAACACAATATATCATTTAGAGCTGTTAAACGAATAATCGTAATTAATCGCATTATTTACATAATATGTGTGTGTGTACTGCGTTTATTTATTATGTACATAAAAATAAATACACACACATACAGTATATATTTTGAAAATATTTACTTGTATATACATTTAGATATTATTATATATATATATATAAATATTTAATATATAAACATAACATGTTTTTCTTAAATATATACATGCATGCGTTTGTTTTTATATATACATAATAAATATACACAGTACACACATATATTATTTAAACAAAAACTTTTATTTTGGAAGGGATTAATCGTTTGACAGCACTTATATAAATACATGAATAAAGAAGTAGGGGAAGCGAGGAAGTGAGTAAGAAGGAAAGAGAAAAAAGGGAAGGAAGAGTAGAGGAAGGACAAAACGAAGGAAGAAGAGAAGCAAGCAAAAAAAAGAAGAAGAGAAATGAGGAAGTGAGAAGAGAAGGTAGGAGTAAATGCAAATGAAGGAGGGAAGGAAGTAAGACAGACAGAAGCAAGAAAGGAATGAAGTAAATAAAAGTGAACAAAGGAATGAAAAAAGTAAATAAGAGGAGAGGAAGCAAGCAAGAAAGAAAAAACAGAAAATGTTGGGAGTAAATAAGAATGTAAAGGGAAGGAAGTAAAGAAGGAAACATGAAAGAAGTCAATAAAAAGGTAAGGAAAGGGGGAGGAGGTTAGGGAAAAACACAAAGTAAATAAGGACGTAAGATAGGAAGGATGAATAGAAGAGGGAAAGAATAAATCTAGTAAGACAGGAAGTAAATAAGAATATAAAATAAAGGAGGGAAGGAAGTAAAGAAAGAAACATGAATGAAGCAGGGGGAATAAATTAAAAGTAAAGGAGGAAAGAAAGGAAGGAAGTAGGAAGGGAATAAACTTAGGTAGGAAGGAAGAAATGAAGGAAAGAGATGTGAAGTAAATAAGGAAGCAAGAAAGGAAGTGTGAATGGATGAACCAGATGGAAACAAGGAAGGAAGGAAGGAAGGAAATAAGAAAGGAAGAAGACTAGCATGAATGGAGGAGAGAAAGAAGGACATCAGGATGGAAGAGAGCAGATAAGGAAGTGAAGGACATAGGAAAGAAAGTAAGAAAAGAAGCGGGTAAGGAAAGACGGAACTTAGGTAATTAAATCAATATTTTGAGCCAAGAAAAAACTAAATTAAATGTCTTAACTGTACTCAGATTCTCAAAAAAGATATCTTGAGATTTTGCTTTTCAGAGTGAATGTTTTAGCAGTTAAGCAAATGGTAATGTTTGTCAAAACAGGAAATGATGAAAGTATGTCATGTGAAGTAAATGGCTTCCTGAATAAATTTGTCTAATAGTACTACTACTAAAAATAAAAGCTTCCACTCTTCACGAACATTAAGTGTTTATTGATGTGGTAAAGACGTTTTGCTCACATATTCAAAGCGGTCTTTGCAGAGCTGCACCATCAGATGAAGGAAGATGAGCATGGAGAACCACAGACACCACAGCACCACCTCCTCCACCCGCTGCACATTCAGCACGCCGAAGATGAAGATGAACTTGTAGAAGATGAAGTTCCAGAACTTATCTTTCAGATGCTGTCGGACAGAGAAGAGCACAAGAGCAGACCGACATCAAGACATCTTCAGTACAGGCAATATACCCTTTACATGCTGAACACTTCAAATTCACAGGAACTTACAAAAATATACACTAGTGATCAAAAGTTTAAATGTTTTTCAAAGAAGTCTCCTCTGCTCTACATGGCTGCATTTATTTGATCACAAATACAGTAAAAACAGTACAATTGTGAAAGATTATTACAATTTAAAATAGCTGTGATTTATTTGAATATATTGTTAAAATGTAATTTATTCCTGTGATTACAATTTAGTCCAGTCTTCAGTGTCACATGATGCTTCAGAAATCACTAATATACTGATTTGCAGCTCAAGAAACATTTATTATTTCTGTCAGTGTTCAACAGTTGCGTGTGGGAACCATATGGTTTTTGTACTGTCACATTTGACCAATTTAATTCAACCTCGCTGAATAAAAGCATTGATTTCTTTTTTTTTTTTTTTTTATTTATTATGCTTATTCTTTGTCGTATATTAGATTATAGTCTTCTGTCTGTAACTACAGCATTGTTTTGAATGGTTAAATCCCCCTTTACAGTTTCAAAGTCTACCAACAACAATATGTGATTAATAAACTTCTGTTTTAATATGTAAACCCTGGCATTATATTAGTTGAGCATAGTCTCCATCGGTCACTGAAAAGCATGTCATTCAACCATTAAAAACAACAAATTCAACTTAAAAAAAATAAATAAACAATGACTTAATTAATATAAATTTAAGAAAGCACCAAGATAATGAAGACTGACTATATGTATCTATATGGAACCGACAAAGTAACCAAGGATGTTGTGATGTCGTTATTACATATTTTTTTCCATTTATTTATTATTTAAACATGTTGCAGCAAAGACAGACTGCATTTTATTGCCTAACACAAGATGCATTATGGTCGTTTGCAACAGTGTTCTCCTCAAACATGACTCTTACCTGCTTCTCGCTGACTCTCAGCGGTCCAAACACAATGCACTGGATCACTTTAGCTATTAACATGAGGATGCAGCACGCCGTGTTCACCATCACCTGTGGGAACATGACAACTTCTTTAACAAAAGAAAGACACGGATCGACCCTTGTGGGTTTTAAATCTGCACCACTCGAGTCTCACGCACCCAGACGAAGAGACTGTCCATGATGAGGTGCAGCAGCACTTTAGTGGCCACACTCCCGATGTGGTCCAGCTGGTCCAGCTTGAGCTCCTCATCAGGCGCGCTGTGCGAGTCCTCTGTCAGTGCAGACGAGTACTCTGAGTCTCTGACTGTGCTGTAGGCACTTAATATGGCCCCGGCCAGCAGAACTGTGCTCAGGGCTGTGTATGTCTGTAAACTGGGCCAGGGGAAGCGCTCCAGAAACAGCAGAGGCATCCTGACTGCTGCTCAGCTTCGACTTTATAGGGTTAACCGTCCAAACCAAAGCAGTTTTCCTCTTCTGATCTACCAATCCCAGTGCAGAGGAAACCAGGTGTCCTTATTATAGATGACAACAAGTCCTTCACAATCAAATTGAAACTCCTCTTAAATACATTTATGAATACACACAGGAAGCTCAAACAGAAAGGCTGTTTATATAAATACAAGCACTGCTCTCTTGTTGTAGCTACGTGTCCTTTTCTGTTTACATGCACGAGACTCTATAAACAAACCCGAAAAGACAATATATCGTTATGTATTGTGTTTAAACCCCATTACGGCAGGTACAGTTCAGTTCTTTTGATTCGTAAAACCAATGTTTATATTTAAAGAGCATATTATGATTTTACATTAGCATGGAAGCTAATCTGCTTCGGCTACGTAATCGTTAAAACACGATAAACGGTGTCATGAACTCAACAGACGGTCTTTAAATCCGCCCCGTGCTGCTCGACGATCAGTCTGATATCGGCTTGGTTTAAACAAAACGGTGAAATATCATGTTTAGGTCTGTTTCTCTGGCTGCTTCTGGCACTTTCTGTCCCTCATACCTGTTTCCGCTGCCTCTGACGTCATTCTGTGCACTTCCGGTGATTATGTGACGAAAGGCGGCCCTTCTTCTCGTGTAAACAAATATGAAACGTTTAAAATAGCACAAGCCACATTAGCCTTACAACACATAACCACACTCAAGGCCTGTCAAAATAGCCTAGGTATTATGTATTATTGTTTATATAACAGGTATTGGGACTAAAATATCACTATGGTACTTCTCACACAAATAACGGACAATGTTTTAACTAGAAGCTCATTGTTTGCAAACTCAAATTAAATTGTCTGTGTGTGTGTACACATACATACATACATATATATATATATATATATATATATATATATAGCTTTTTAAATACATTTTAAAACCATAGAAACGAATGTGTATAGTCCAAAAAAAAAAAAAACATACATACATACATATATATTAGGAGTCCATGAGCAATGAAGATTGTCACAAAATTTATTTTATGTTCAGTAAAAATTCATAAATACAAAGACATTTCAAAAGACTAAGCAACAGTAAAAGTTTGAGAAACAGAACTACTGAAACGCCAAACAGGTAACAGTTCCATAAAGTGAAAACTCAGCAGATTCAAACATGGGATTGTGCTTTATATGCGCGATTCTGCATATTTTTGTTTTAAGAATTTATTCTAAGCTTTATGATTATCAGAAATTTCAAGAATAGATTTTACATTTACAATCAAATTATCAAAATGATAATAAAAGGCTTGTCTGGTTAAGGCACATATTGAATCAAAAACTATGACTGGTAAATATTTTACATTCACATTTGATATGTTCAGTCAAAACTAAATAATAATAACAATAAAAATAATAATAATAATGATTGAATGCATCCTCTATTAGGCTGAAAACTTTATGTACAGGGTATTGCTCATAGCAAATCTTTTCTACATGTGCAGTAATGCAAGATGCTGAGACCAAAACAGTTACAATGAGATGTCCAGTTCTCTGATTATCAGTGATGTCCTATGCAACATGCACCATTTCCATCGATCTTCTGATTGGTGGGGCATTTTGTCCAGGAGTGAAGCTACGGCACACCGTTGGCACTCTCTGAATCTGGAGTCTCGAACAAGTCTCTTACAATGATCTCACTTACTGCAAAGGAAATACAGCAAACAATTTAATACAAAATGCTTAGTCTCTCTCTCTCTCTCTCACACACACACAAACGTATATAAAACACACACATATAACATCTAACTAATTTTAATAATGCATAAATAATTTTTGCCCATCTACAGTATATTAAAACCATCTGAGGGCAGCATTGTACATAGAGGTTTTCCTGCAGGTCTTATTCTAATTCAAAACACACTTAAGCATTCGCTCAGAGGTGTTAAACCGCAAATGCTGAAACTGAGTTTCAACTAATACGGTAGACTGTTGTGCTGTTTTTAATACCTCAAACCTAGCTTCTGAAATACCACTAGTTTCTTTGACTTTTCAATAACCAAGCAAATCTATTAATACACTTTAAATACACAAGATGTTATTTACAACATGGCATCCATTAAGCATGTGAAATGGGAAACAGAGTATACAGTCTGGGCTATAAATATATCTAAGCCAGAAAAGGTAGCTGTGCATTTGGACAAGAATCTGTTTGAGCGAAGATGACACACACACACACACACACACACACACACCCTGGCAGTGAGGGGAGCATGATGCCGGACAACAGCACTCACTCAACAGGGGTATTCCAGTCCACTGCACCTGTCCTCTCTAACACGGATAAGTGCTGAGACATAGTAACAGTGGGCCAGGTAAAAAAATTAGTGCTACAAACAAAAATAACACAGTCTGTCCTAGGGTTTGGATAATTATGAGCGTAAACATTTATGATTAAAATGTACAATATATAATTTAATATTTAATCTAAAAAAATAATAATAATTTTATTTTCATTATGTCATTTTAAAATGTAATTTATTTGATTTTGTTATGTATTTTTTTATTCATAACATCTAAGTATATTCTACTATGCATCTCATTCTGGTAAAAATGAATAACTAGTAACTTAATAAATGCATTCTATGCTAACCTATCCATAGAAAAATAAACGCAAGGAATGGACAGCTTTCATTATCAAAGATCAAGTTCAGTCAAGGCCATGTGCTTCTTCCATGTTTCTTCTTCTAGGTTAATGGCAGCAACATCTTATGTGAAGTAGCCTATGTATGACTGTCACAATACAGCTGCGTAAAACTAGCGGTGGATTAGCCTTCGAGGTATATTTAGCTCTTTCGGTGACTCCATGCAATGCCAGTATCCTCTTTCCCACTGCACTGCGGGACAGTGGGCTATAATTAGGCCCAAACTAAACAGGCTTCCAGACACTAGGGGTGGCAGCTGCTAGTTTTTCTTGAGAGTAAACAAAAAGCTTGGTTAGCATATGCCACAAAGCTAGCGCATATTTTGGTATTGCAGCTTGGGGTGAGTTATTGACCCAGCATTAGACACAGTAAGGGTGTATTACATGTAAACAGATAACATGGTCTGGAATAAACAGATCCAAATCATAATAATAGTTGGTGTTGAAGTGAAAATGTTAACGGTTTCCTTTATTTCTGGATCACTAAAGGAGGACTTGTCAACATCTTTGGCATAATCTTGATTACCAAATTTAAAAGCAGAAATGTGAAGCTTGTATGTGTTGCTTCGGCAGTAAAATTGTCTAAATCTTGTTTTTAGCATTGGGATTACTGTTTCAGGTGGCTTAGAAGAAAACTTGGTGTTAGTTCTTATGCCTAGACCTTTGAAACAATTTTAATTTTATGTATTTTGGAGAATCCCTTGTTCTACCAAACTCTGGACCTTTCCTGCAGAGATTAGCTCCGAACTGCCTGCAAATTTGTAGTAATCCTGAAGAACTTGATTAGCTTGTTCAGGTGTGTTTGATTAGAGTTGGTGCTAAACTCTGCAGGACAGCGGATCACGAGGTCCAGAGTTGAGGACCCCCGTTCTATAGACTAGTTTTGCTTGTCAAAACAAATATCTGTGGTAATCAACATTGTCCAGTTATCTTCATTGCTTTAAAATGGTTCTCCTTGGAGTCTTACCATCATCAAGAGTGATATCCTGTAGGCCTATGGACCGGAAGGCTAGCTCTTTCTCTTCCTCTGGTTCCCGTTTAATGTTGAGGCGTTCTCCTTGTGACATACTGTGACTTTTGCTGGACTCCTGAAGAGATGCACCTAAAGGTTGAGGGTCCATCAAGCTCTCTCCGGCAGATGGTGAGTTAGAAGGCACTTTGTCAAGAGTAGGCTGATGGGAAAGAGGAAGCACCTGGGAAGACGAGGACTGTGGGAATTGCACCGGTTCCACTGCATGCAGACCAGATGTATTCACATTTGGGCTAGTTATCATGGGTGTATTGGACACTGAGGTATGCCCAAGGTTGTGGAGATTATGATTGTGTTCTGAAGGAATGCCTTGGTATCCTTTGCCTAGTTGAGACCTTGGTAAGATTTGGAGTGACTTGCAGCCTTGCAGTGAACCACTAGCCATTGGAAGACTAGCTTGTCCTTTGTAAGACAGATCCTGTTGAGGTTTCTGGAACAAAGAGTTGTTGAAATCCACCAATGAGGGGTGGAACATAGGGTGCAGGTCTGCTCCAGCATTGAGGCTTCTGTCTGCTGGATGAGAGCGGCTCAGATACAGAGGATCCTGAGGTGAGTAAATGAGATGGTTTGAAGATGGAGCACATACTGTCCCTTCAGACAGCAGCCACTGCTCGAGAGGCTGGACCTCGTCCGAAGCAACTGGGTCTCCAAAAGTGGTGAGACCTGCTGGGGAGGTGGTAGGATGCCGCCCTGCAAGGTCATTGGTGTGAAGGTCCGTCCTTATGCCAAACTCCTGCTTGACCTGCGCTGCTTGGAAGAAGGGCATTCAGCACATTACAGAAAAGCTTTATGAGCATTTCTTCATCTCTGAAAACATTTGAAAATTGATATACCATTTTGACCAACTGAGACCTAAATCAGTCCAGTTCTACGGTAATCTCAGACAACATGGTGTAATATACACACAAACAAATCCAAACTGCAAAATAACAGATTGGTTAGCCCAGGAGTGCTCCTGGAGAGCCAACGTCCAGCAGTGTTTAGCTACAACCAGCTTAAACACACTTGACTGAAAGTTTCTAGTGAGTCTAAAGATCTTGATTAGCTGCTTCAGGTGTGTTAAAGGGTTAGTTCACCCAAAAATGAAAATTCTGTCATTAATTACTCACCCTCATGTCGTTCCAAACCTGAAAGACCTTCGTTCATCTTCCGAACATAAATTAAGATATTTTTGAAGCAATCCGAGAGCTTTCCGACTCTGCAAAGACCGCAACACAAATGAAATGTTCCCAGGCCCGGAAACGTAGCAAAGACATTGGTAAAATAGTCCAGGGGTTCAACCGTAATTTTACGAAGCTATGAGAATACTTTTTTTGTGCACAAAGAAAACAGAAATAATGACTATGAGTATCGTGATGCATGTGCTTGCTTCCTCTTCATATAAACAATGAAATGTGCATGCTGACACTTACATTGGACACGCGCATGCATCGTTTACATGAAGAGGAAGCAAGGGCATACGTCGTGATGCCCTCTCCACAATGGCAGACGGGATGAGGAGCACAAGAATTGTTGAAGTCGTTTTTTGGTTTTCTTTGTGCACTATGGAGGATCAGAGAGCTCTCGAATTTGTGTTCTGCAGGTGAAAGAAGGTCTTATGGGTTTGGAACGACATGAGGGTGAGTAATTAATGACAGAATTTTCATTTTTGGGTGAACTATGCCTTTAAATTAGGGTTGGAGCTAAACTCTGCACGACAGTGTGTCCCCAGGAACAAGTTTGGACAGCCCTGGGTTTGTCTCTACACTGGTAGCCACTCACAAACTTAATGCAGATCTTATCCCTGGTCCAACACATCTGCCTGTTACTTATAAATCCTGAACACCTTGATTAGCTGCTGCAGGTGTGTTTGATTAGAGCTAAACTTTTCAGGGTGTTAACGCATGCGATTAATCAAAAAAAAAATTAGCGCGTTAATATTTTTTTAACGCAAATTAATCGTTTGATAAGGTTTGACCCCAACTTCCCCAAGTGGGCTATTTTGAAAATACAGTTGCGGGAAAAATTACAAAGCCATGGGTTGCGGTTTTTTGGGCTACTTTATAATGTACCACGGCCGCCCAAAGTGTATATAGACTACTAAAACTACTTTTACTAATGTGTATTATACTTGGAATGTATCCCTGACAACTTAAGAACGAAGAGGCGGTTGTAACATCACAAACAACGTGAGTTTCAACCAGAGCAGCAGAAATAAACATGACAACAGCCACTATAGATTATATAAGATAATAAACACACAATTACAATAGGATATGGTTTGTATGCAATTTTCTCGAGATGAATGTATACATCTGAAATGCTAATTTGTGCAGCGATATAAAAGGCTATAAATAGCATATTTCAACAACATTAAACGACCAAATTCCACATGTGATCGTAAAAGGAAGTTATTACAAACACTTGATGGTGATTTGAAGTGAGTTCTGAGTAAAAGTGTACTATTAATCTCATAAATAGTCTTATGTAGCATGATGCTAATGTTAGCTTTAATGCACCTGCAGAACAGGTCCAATTCTTCTTCATAATGCATTTTGTCATAATACTTCACGTAAGGACGCAATAAATGTTTTGTTGTATTTATTTAGAAATACTTTTGATAATAGTTGGGTAAATGTATACTGGGATTGAAGCGATGTGGCTTGGTAAACATTTTATTGCCAGTTGAAAGGCTGATAATGGCTGAATAAAAACAAAAGAATAATGATAAAAGAATAAGGATTATGTCTCATACAGTTGAATCGTAAGTTGAATGGCATCTACGCTAATATTTGTCTGTTTCTTTCCTATTCTGTTTCTCAGTCCGTATCCAATCAGATGGTGGATCAGCACCAAGAGATGATGTCTACAGCCCTGATCGTCAGCGGAGACCAGGACACCCAGATGACCCCCAGAGATATATCCCCAGATATATCAACCAAAAATAACAAAATAACTAAAATATAATAAAATACCTAACTACATAATACTACTATTGTTAGAAATTGCAACAAAATTAAAATAGAAATATAAACTTTTGAACTGCGGGTTTCGTCTGGTCAGAGGAGAACTGACCCCCGACTGAGCCTGGTTTCTCCCAAGGTTTTTTTCTCCATTCTGTCTCAGAGGGAGTTTTGGTTCCTTGCCGCTGTCGCCTCTGGCTTGCTCAGTTGGGGACACTTAATTTCTAGCGATTATCGCCGATTTGATTGCACAGATACTATTTAAACTAAACTGAGCTAGACAATGACATCTCTGAATTCAATAATGAAATGCCTTTAACTGAAAATTGAGTGTTTAATCTTATCATTATACATTACTGACACTCTATCCTCCAATTTGATACTGTTAAGTGCTTTGACACAATCTGTATTGTTAAAAGCGCTATATAAATAAAGGTGACTTGACTTGACTAATTGCTTCTGGGCAGACTGTATAAACCTTCATAGAGACTGAATGAGCTACTGCCTTGATGAACCAGTTGGATATTGTTGATTTTTAACTGTAGTTGGTCTTTGATATTACTTGGACTTCCTCTTGCTATCTAATGGCGCTTTTCCACTGTGTGGTACGACTCGGCTCGGCTTGGCTCAGTTTGCGTTTCCAATGCAGCTTAGTACGCTTTAGACTGGTCGGGATTATTTACATGTCGTTACAGTTGCGCCGCCTCTACTGCCGTGACTCCTGAAAAACTTTTTCATTCCGCGTCGCTCTATCACGCTCTCGCTGGATCCGCTCTTTGGCTATCAATGAGAGGAACATCTGTACTTCCTCAACCACGAAACAGACATTTTTTGATTGTTAAAAAAGTTGCGCTCATTCAGTTGTGTTCGATCCTTTGCTGGCTGTGCTGATTTAAAGCTAGCGGGTCTGTTGTGTCTCGTGTCGCAAGTTCAGTGGTGCAGGCAGTGACGATTTTCTCCGGCCAATCAGCGATCAGCAGGGTTTACACGTCACGTTTTGGTAATGGTACGGTTCGCTTGGAACCTCAACCGAGGTGGTACTAAAAAAAGTACCAGGTACAAGGTACTGTACCCAGTGGAAAACCCCCCAAAAGTGAACCGTACCGTGCCATACCATGCAGTGGAAAAGCGCCATAACTGGCAGTTCTTGCCACCAAAGTGGACCAGACGACTGCTGATAGTGTGGTAAATACCTGAAAGATAGTTGAAGAACTGTGAGGCACTTCTCTTCCTCTTGCCATTGCTAACATAGAACTGCACCTGGGAGGAGGAAGCCGTGGTTTTCTTGTAGTACGGAGGAATCTTTACCACTATGCTTGTCTAAACAGGAATGGGAACACAAGAAAACGTCAGAGACACCTGTAATTACAGATCTCAATGGGAAGTGTATTTAACATAAGTTATGATGCTAAAATAAATTGAGGAATTTTAGTGTTTTATTACAAAATCAATAACATACTGTGCTTACATTTTGACTCTTTTCTTGTAAAGCCCTCACATCGACCTCCCATTGTGTTTTACCATCTGGAATGGAAAAAGAAAGACAACAAAGGCTCTTTTGTTATTACATAAACTGTCATCCAAAATTTATTGCAAGACTACTGATCTAACAACCACCTCTAATTACAGCAGAGGAACTAGCTGTGAGAACAGTTAATGTAATAGATGATTTCACTCACCAGAGCCCTTTTCTAGGAAGACAACTGTTGACTCTGGATTGATGTTTTGGCCTGTTATAAGCATCTCTTCTCCTCCAGTCACAGAACCACAGGCGGGACTAAAGCTCTCGATTTGGGGAAGTTCCTGAGCTAATCGTTGAGCTAGTCAACAGAGAAAGAAAATGGCTGTAAATTGCTGAGGAAATGTTCATCAATATGGCTTGGTAACATTTTCAAAATCATGGCGATATCATCTTGTTCAAAGGGCATATGCACTTTGTATCCAAAAAATGCTCCACCAAAACGGTTTACATTGAAGAACTCACAGCATTCTATAGGTGTGGACGCCACCTGCAGTGACAGCACTTTTCCATTGTGTTGAGGGATATGAACACGAAACACCGCACGCACACGTGTGTTTTTACGCCCGATATCCGTCTCTCCCTTCCGCAGCTCGATGTCTGAATTACGTAGCTTCAGGATCCCAGCACAGTCAATGCTTTCAAGGAAAGATGATAAAAGTCAGTTCAATTGTGTTTATTTAATAAAATTGCACTTAGAGTTATAACATTGAGTGTAAATCAATATAAACATATTTATTAAAAGTAGTATTCACTTCTTGAATAGTAAAATTGAAAAGATTGCACCTTTAAAACTGTTCTGAATTTCACATATTTTCCATTTAGCGCTGACATCTTCTTGATATAAAGACTGAACTGTCAGCAATGTCAATACATCGTTTATGCAAAAAAGCTCTGTCTACAGTGCATGCAGGGCAGGGTGCATGTAAATCAGAGGTTTGTTCGACAGGTACCTGGCACACATATTGTTTTCAGGCAGGAGAGGAATTTCGAGAACTTTGGTGCAGGATATCACTGTCTCCTGACTCGGCGTCGCAACAGTTTTCCCAGTAATCCTGTGCACTTGATAGAATGGGTGTGGCCTGATGTAACGCTCATCCGCTGTCCCGATGAACATCTGCAGGCTGATGGGTTTTTCACTAAACCCTATTAGCTGCAGACACAAGAAGAAACGATATGAGTAAACATTTAACCGGTTATTTCAACTGGATCGTTCCTAGATGTATCTGCCTAACCATCATCCATCAAAACTTTAACGCTCTATAGCTCTTAAAGTATTCAAAGCAGCCCATATCAGACTGACATTTCAAACCAACATTCAAAGTTTGTTGACGGATCTTCCCTTTTCTAGTTTTACATTCGATTATCCCTGAAAAGCTCGCAACATCTGTTCCTTTAATGTCAGGAATGGTTGTGTCATAGGTAGCTAGGGTAAACAAACAGTCCAACACATGTAACATTAGCTTGTACCCTGTTAAAAATACCACAAGCTGACTGGATCAAAAGACTGGCTGATATTTATCACATGAATCACATAGCTCTCCTACTCTCATAGGTAGATTCTAGTATCATCAATCCAGTAATATCTAAAACAGCTTTAAAAATATAATGTAGAATAATGTTAATTAATATTATAATATTAATATAAATAATTAAATGCACCCAAACAACAATCTGGTATTTTTGTCTTGTACTAGAGCAGATGTCAGATGAGCAACAAACCTTTAGGTATGGAACCCTTTCTCAATTTATCAGAACAATGAAAACCGCTGTGCAAGTTCAGTGGACTGTTCAAATTGCGCACAATACAGTCTGTACGCTGTGTGATGAACAAAAACAACATAGAACAGTAGGTAATGATGGATGAAATACTCCATCAATAATTAAACTTAATCAATAAATCACATGTAAGAAATTCCATGTATAATTCACTAGCGACACCAAATGGAACAGTAAAAATGACTGTTTCCAAATGGCTTTCACTCCATTTTTCAGAAAAACAGGTGGCCAGGCCTCAAACGTAAACCATTGTCAACTGTGGGGGAAATCATAAAAGGCTAATCTGATATCTGTTGTAAAGTCTGACCTTTACAACGGGGTGCCTTCCGCAGTCTGATTTAATGGCCCCTCGACTGCCCTCCGTCTCGTAATGGGCTCTGTGGTGAGGTTTAGGTTGAAGCTCCATTTTTAACTCACACTGGCCACACTGACTGGGCAGAGGAGAGTCCAGTGGAGGTAAAGATGTGGACCTGAGTAAGAAAAAGTAACAGCAGCGGCTGAAACAAGTGTGGCTGTTGTTTTTGAACATTGGCCAATGAAACAGAACACCCATTGTTATAGCCCTAACAGGTTCATAAATGATGGAACAACAAGGCCAAAAACTTATGTAACTCAGGGGGTCCCCTGTTGAAAAAAACAGCATATGCCGGTTAGGTATGTTTTGAAGCATGGCTGCTGGTCCTTAGCTGGTTTAAAGGGTTACTCCACCCCAAAATGGAAATGTTGTCATTAATCACTTACCCCCATGTCGTTCCAAACCCGTAAAAGCTTTGTTCGTTTTCGGAACACAATTTAAGATATTTTGGATGAAAACTGGGAAGTTTGTGACTGTCCCATTGACTGGCAAACAATTAACACTATCAAGGCCCAGAAGTATGGCCTTGACAGTATTATTTACTTTTCCGTGTGGCGCAGCTGACAGAACAGCATACACTATTTGCGTCCACGGGATATTCTCCAAAATGGTGCTACGGTGACGCAGATGAGACGAATTGTTGAATAACGTTGTTATTTTTATTTTCTTTGCGTACAAAAAGTGTTCTCATCGCCTCAAAGTTCAGATTGAACCACTGATGGCAGATGGACTATTTTCACGATGCCTTTCATACTTTTCTGGGCCTTGACAGTGTTAATTGTTTGGCAGTCAATGGGACAGTCAAAAGCCTCCCTGTGTTCTGAAGACGAACAAAGCTTTTACGGGTTTGGAACGACATGGGGGTAAGTGATTAATGACAACATTTTGGGGTGGAGTAACCCTTTAAGCTGGTCAAGTGCTGGTCATGTGCCGATCCTAAGCAGGAGCTAGTTGCTTAGGACCAGCACATGACCATCACTTGACCAGCTTAAACCAGTTCAAACCAGCAGCCATGCTTCAAAACATACCTACACAGCATATGCTGTTTTTTTCAACAGGGTCTTCAAACTCCTGCACAGTTAACTGTGTCCTGCACAGTTTAGCTCCAGCTTGCCTTAACACACCTGCCTGGAAGTTTCTAGCATGCCTAGCAAGAGATTGATTAGCTGATTCAGGTGTGTTTAATTAGGGTTGGAGCTAAATTCTGCAAGACATCGGCCCTCCAGGACCGAGTTTGGAGACCCCTGATGTAACTGGCACTTGTTCAAAACCAAAAGGTGAACAATTGAGTCCAATATGCACATGCAGTTTACCTGTATAAAGGAGTGCTGACTTGTTTGGGTCTAACCCAAGGGTGTGTTGGGACGGCTAAGAAATGTTCCACTATATCCTCTTTCTTTAAGCTGGGGAGGGACACGGCTATGCCTGAGTTTAGTAATGGATTTGCAAGACCTGGGTCTTGAAGACTTGAGTCCTCTGGCAACAGAGCCACTTGATGCTGGTTGTGGTTGGTCTGATACGTTCTTCTCGTTTTGGACGGGATGTCTACCTCCAGTGGGGGTTCTGGTAGGGGGCAAATGTGGCACCTCCCAACCATGTCTCCTCAGTAACACTTCCCCGAGGAGAGTGAGACGGTGTTATGTTGGGGGAAAGGTGCGGAGATGCCAAACAGGGAATGACCTCTGCACTGGAATGTCGCCTTTTTCCACATGGCGAGGTTGGCCGAGAAGAGGGCCGCGAGGATGAGGACTGTGCACAGGGACTGAGCCAAGTTTCCTCAGTGATACTGGTGCGGGGCGACTGGTACGGTGACAGCGATTGGGGGTAATAATATTGTAGAGGTTGCTGATGATGTTGTTGGTAACGGCACCAAGGGTCATCTCCATATGCAGCCAGAGGAGAACCAAAGGGGGACACAAGTGGAGAAACTTGAGGAGACACCTGGGGAGAAGTAAGTGGGGACGGCAGAGGAGACGCCAGCGGTGACACTAGAGGAGAAGCTAGCAGAACTTGAGCGGCTGCCTCATTCAGTTCTGCCTCCACGTCATCGTAGATGTGCGAGAAGGATTCGCAGGACGAGGCATCAGACAACCAGCTGCGGGAGGACAAACTACTGCAGGGGCTGGGACAAAGTGAGGACGTGTCTCTGTAGGAAGCATCCAATGGCAGAAAGAGCTGGTCCCTTGATAGAGACCCAGCACCGGCTTCCCCACATGCACCTGCCAACTCGTCCAACTGGTGCGTGCCCAGGTCCTGGTGGCAGTTGGCTGGGATAGAGGTGATTTGGATGCTAGGACAGTCAAATACCCTGCTGGGAGACTCCATGGGTTGGAGGGAACCAGGGTGAGGGGTGCCATAAGACGGGTTTGCATAGCTGCCCTGCTGTTCTGGGGGATGGTGAGGCCCAGGAGGAAAGAGAGGGTAGCAGTTGGCATCATCATCTGATCTGGATTCTAGAGTAACAGGGAAAAAGTTATTTTTAACACAAGACCACTTAATATGCCTATCCTGGTTTATGCCATATGACATTTTACTTAAGGTGGGAATACACTACAGACTTTTGCACAGATTCTTGCCTCAATTTACAGCTGGCAAAAGTCAGAGCCATAAACTCCATTTTTTTATGGAGCGTATGATGGGCACAGACTCTGATTGCATGACGTGATTTACAGGTGCTGGTCATATAATTAGAATATCATCAAAAAGTTGATTTATTTAACTAATTCCATTCAAAACGTGAAACTTGTATATTATATTCATTCATTACACACAGACTGATATATTTGAAATGTTTATTTCTTTTAATTTTGATGATTAGAGCTTACAGCTCATGAAAGTCAAAAATCAGTATCTCAAAATATTAGAATATTTACATTTGAGTTTCAATAAATGACCATCCCTACAGTATAAATTCCGGGTATCTCTTGTTCTTTGAAACCATAATAATGGAGAAGACTGCTGACTTGACAATGATCCAGAAGACGAACATTGACGCCCTCCACAAAGAGGGTAAGTCACAGAGGGTCATTACTGAAAGGTGTGGCTGTTTACAGAGTGCTGTATCAAAGCATATTAAATGCAAAGTTGACTGGAAGGAAGAATTTGGGTAGGAAAAGGTGCATAAGCAACAGGGATGACCGCAAGCTTGAGAATACAGTCAAGCAAAGCCGATTCAAACACTTGGGAGAGCTTCGCAAGGAGAGAACTGAAGCTGGAGTCAGTGCATCAAGAGTCATCACGCTCAGACGTCTTCAGGAAAAGGGCTACCAAGCCACTTCTGAACCAGAGACAACGTCAGAAGCATCTTACCTGGGCTGTGGAGAAAAAGAACTGGACTGTTGCTCAGTGGTCCAAAGTCCTCTTTTCAGATGAAAGTAAATTTTACATTTCATTTGGAAATCAAGGTCCCAGAGTCTGAAGGAAGAGTGGAGAGGCACATAATCCATGTTGCTTGAAGTCCAGTGTGAAGTTTCCACAGTCTGTGATGATTTGGGCTGCCATGTCATCTGCTGGTGTTGGTCCACTGTGTTTTCTGAAGTCCACAGTCAACGCAGCCATCTACCAGGAGATTTTAGAGCACTTCATGCTTCCTTCTGCTGACAAGCTTTATGGAGATGCTGACTTCATTTTCCAGCAGGACTTGGCACCTGTATCCAGTATCTGGTTTAAGGACCATGGTATCCCTGTGCTTAATTGGCCAGCAAACTCGCCTGACCTTAACCCCATAGAGAATCTATGGTGTATTGTCAAGAGGAAGATGAGAGACACCAGACCCAACAATGCAGAAGAGCTGAAGGCCACTATCAGAGCAACCTGGGCTCTCATAACACCTGAGCAGTGCCACAGACTGATCGACTCCATGCCACGCCGCATTGCTGCAGTAATTCAGGCAAAAGGAGCCCCAACTAAGTATTGAGTGCTGTACATACTTTTAATTTTCATACTTTTCAGTTGGCCAAGATTTCTAAAAATCCTTTCTTTGTATTGGTCTTAAGTAATATTCTAATATTTTGAGATACTGATTTTTGACTTTCATGAGCTGTAAGCTCTAATCATCAAAATTAAAAGAAATAAACATTTTAAATATATCAGTCTGTGTGTAATGAATGAATATAATATACAAGTTTCACTTTTTGAATGGAATTAGTGAAATAAATCAACTTTTTGATGATATTCTAATTATATGACCAGCATCTGTATATCCCCTTATTTTTGTATTGAAGTTAGGCTTTGTTTTGTCCATTGGGAATTGACCCTTTGCAAAGAGCTTGAGTGACAGCGATCTGTGATCAGCAGATCTGACAGCGATCTGTCACGACACATTAAAGAGCCACAAAATGGTATTTATTATTTGAATTTCTTACAAAATGGCAAAATTTGAAAGCTGAGGCGATGCTTCATACCAGAAGTAACTGCTCTGTCTTGTCTGACGGCGTGTTGTCAGTTTCCTCTTTGCACCATGAGGTATTTTTCACTGCGTGAGAACATGATGTGTGTGAGAGCCACATGGCTGGTTTTTGCGAAGGATCAATTGCTTGTATTTCTAAAGTGGCTTATTATATTAGGACATGAGCCATAGTGAGCTGTAGAGGAGATAAGACTAACTTACCCAACTCCAGACTCCCCTACTCAGTGAAGTTTTTTTTTTTTTTTTTCCTGTGCCAAATGATTACCCCTCAAGCGGTGTCTACTTTGTTTAACATTTTCCTGAAGCCTACGGTGACGACGTGACTACTTATGAGATGAAGAGGTGGACTGAATTCTTATTTTTATTGAAAGATTATGAAACAAACTTTATTACAACATGCACTGATGGATTGTGTACAATTTTTAAGGTCAGTACCACTTGATTTCTGTAAGGATAAAAACAATCTAATAACTTTATTAAGCTAAGTCAGTGAAGTCCTGCTGCAAAATGTACTCTTTTTTTTTTTTAAATAAATAAACTATAATAATCCTCCAGACAAACCAAAACCAAGAAAATTATGTTCCCAAGAGCATGAGGAAATCTTCACCGTACTCCAACAAAGCAAGGCCGCATAGGTTACGTACTTGGCATACTGTAGGTACTTGAGCAAATGCATTTCGAGAGATGCTCTTATGGCTCATTCAGACACATAAGCAAACTGACAGCTGCCAGAAGTGCAACAGTAGCTAACCATAAATATCACACTCACACAGATCCACGAGCTAGGGATGCTGTCACACTGATAAGACTATCTGTCTAACATAATGTAGTTATAGACCCTTATTGCACTCACGCTTCAACAGTCCAGCAATAAAAACTTGAAAGGTGATTTACTGTGAGTTTAACCATATCAGCTGAGTTTACCTACCAATGGATTGCAGTGGACAGAGTAACTTGCATTAATATTTATAAGAGCAGCCTACAGTAGGGAAGTACAGTAACATATGCTTACAGTGCCAATAACAAATAGGCCTATACAAAGCCAATCATAGCAGTTTTACTTCTACTGCTGTATACACGAAAACAGCGAAATTATTCTCATACATACAGTAAATACATGCACGGTTCTGAAAGATGTTTCGCATGATAAGACTTTGACCTTCCTCTTTATGCGCGTCAACTACACGAACTTCTACATTTGATGTCGAAAGATAAGGAAGTGACTTTTAGTATTAAGAAACACAGTTTCATTTATTCATAACAAACAGATCCAAACATGGCCACTTCAGTAAAACATTCTTGACGCAAAGAGACGCGCAACTATCGCTCCCATGTTAACCGCGCACGCTCGCACGCACTTCATTGATTATAATCGTCGCGTCGCGTACAGTGAAAGTATCGTACAAACCTGCGTGGCCCAGCGAAGACGGATAACCGCTCTCCCCAAACATCAGTCTGAAGTCCAGCTCCTCTGTGTAGTTAGCAGTCATCGCATTAGAGACCTGGAGCTCTACTTTCTTCTATTAAATGACAAAAACAAACAAGTCCATGCGCGCGCAAACGCAACTATATCACTCCAACTTTCTGGGCGCGCGTCACTTTGGTTGACAAAACAGAGATGGTGTCAAAACCCGGAACACACGGTCCAAAATGTCCTTTTTTCCCCTCAGAAGTTGGTTAGATCGAGCCTTTGATGTCGTTTCTTCTCGGACTTTGTAGACTTCCCGCCGTGTTTAATAATCCCATGCTGGGTTTGGTGTTGATCTGGAGTCTCGCGCACATGTAGATCGCTATAGTAAAGTTACATGTTACACAGCGACTCCAGACGTGACGTCACGACATTTGACAGACTACAAACACTGGCAGCGCGCGCACAAACACACGCAACAATGTAACTAAGCAGTGCGCGAGACGACGAGAGCAGGTTAACTCAATCGATATGAACGCGCGCGGATTGTATCGGTTAACACACTTACGTTTGCAAGGTCAGAATATGGTTGTGACTCAAAACACGAAGCGCCTTTAAACAGAAAAATACCATGGTAACCACAGTTTCCGCTTAAATAATTTCCATTACAGTTCATGCTAATACTGTAAAATAAGCAGCAAATTATGGTATCACATTCACAACGGTGTAAGAAGCTTTCTTAGCGACTTTCTCCCGAAGTCTCAACACAAAGCATGCTTTGTTGGAGTGGTCCCGTTTTAGACGAGACTCGTTCATTAAAAACATGTACTTACTATTATTATAACAATAAATTATGCATAATTACATGCAAGTAACCCTAAGCCAATCCCTAACCATATAGTAAGAACGTAATATTACTCAGTATTTAAATGTATAATTACACTGTACTAAGGACATCTTAAAAAGTGTAATCATTATTATTACTATTATATCACTGTAGTTACAATAGTTACTATAGAAGGCCGTTTTGGCTGACATTTTTTACCTTTTTATTTGTTTTTGTTTTTTTAATAAAGGTCTGCCTGCCTATATATACAGACATCATATGTGTATTATAATGTCCAAAATGCTGTCTTATGTAGCTTACAAGATTTTGACATTTGTGAGTCACTGTACAGTACATGGGGGAAAAATAAATAAATGAAATGCATAGTTAAAATGGTTTATTTCACAATAATGCTGAAAACAAAAAACAAAGAAAAAAACACCTAAAATAAATAAAGCTTTATGAAATGTTTTGGCACTTCTGGTACTTCCTTGTACAGTCAGTACTTGGAGATACACTGCACCCTTCTGGTGAAGGGTGGAAATCCGTCAACCATAATTTTAAAAGTGTGTTTAATAAAAATCTCATCATTCTTCCAGGCAAAAACAGTAGCATAAAGCAAATAAGAAACCAGCACTAGTGTGCAATAAGAGAGATGGCACTTGGAACACTGAATTTAACAAACATGAAAGGCAAATACAAAGTGCACCCATATTTGTCAGATAAAACTGCACTCTGCACTTTAATGAAAGGGAATGCATGTCTTTAATAGTGAGTTCAGATGGTGTTTGGCTAATGTTAACGTGTGGTCTGACCACAGACACCATTCACAACTTTCGTCCTGCATATCATTTCCTCTTCCTCTTCCTGTGGGACTTCACTTATATGTCTCTTTCGTGCTGCTGACTCATTGGCATCTAATGCTGCACATTTTTTATCGTCCCTCTTGCGTTTATTTACCAGTCCGCTGTGCTCCTCTCCGATTCTACCCTCTGGAAGCCCCAGACTGCGTAAACACACTATAGCCGCAGCCTGCTCTGCGAACTTCTTTGATTTCTCCCTGAGGAGAGCAAAGCAGAGACAGAAATATGGTACAGTCGTTCTCTCTGCATTACTGCAGTGTGTAACTGTATCACAAACCAAACTCACCACAGAGTAGAGCGGTACTTCTTATTGTCCAAGATAACCGTAGACTGAAAAGCTCGATCTTGAGTTCGCTGTTCCTGAGAAGGGAACAAACTGCGTTTAAATAGCCTGTCAAAGATTAATATCCTAAGGCCAAGAAACTTTTCCAGTTTATCAAGATTTACTGGATATGGATTAAATAAATAAATATAAATAAATTAGTGCTGTCAAATGATTAATCACATCCAAAATAAAGGTTGTGTTTACATAATGTGTGTGTACCGTGTATATTTATTTTGTATATATAAATACACACCCACCCATGCATGTATATATTTATGGAACATGTTGTGTACATATATATATATACACATATATATATATATATATATACACACACACACACACACACACACACACACACACACACACATGCATAAATATTTTCAAAATATATACTGTATGTGTGTGTACAGTACAAACATTATGCAAACAAAACTTATTTTGGATGCGATTAATCGCTTGACAACACTAAAACAAATAATGTAAGTTAGTTAAGAGAGTAAGTTATGGAAGTAAGTTAGTTATATAACTTACTTGCTTAACTAAGTAAGTTAAGTTAAGTGAGTCAGTAAGTAAGTTCAGTAAGTTAGTAAGTCAGCAAGTTAAGTTAGTAAGTTAAGTAAATAAGTTAAGTCAGTAAGTTAAATGTGCTGTATGTAGGATTGACACCGAGCGGTTGAACTAGGTATTGCAGTCCAAATTCAAAATATTGGAGATGTTTTTTTTCACCCGGCCTCCTCCTCAGACTTGACACACACGCAGGATGCCAGATTAACGACATCAACAGAAACGAGCGCACATGCCAATGAATGAAATTAAATACGCTGCGTTTTCTGCCAACTGGCAACCCGCGGTGCTGAAATACAATTGGGTAAACTGGCAGTGGGCGGGTTTCACAAACCATAACAAACACAGACATTCCGGGCCTGAATGCACATTATCAAAGGAGAATAACTGACTGTAGCATTGTTTTTCAGAACCAAACTTCCTCTGTAAGTGATTTTAAAACATAAGACAATACCCAGATTTGAAGACTACAATAAGATTTCACTTCTACTGTTAATAAAATTTTGGTAGGCTACTATGAGATGGATAGCCTAAATGTTATATAATTCAGATGGGCTACCTGTTATTTTTATGGTATATCAAAAAGTGTATATCTTTTTAAATGTCATTGTTGGTACATTTTACCAGTATTTACCATACTTTCAAAACAAAAATTAAAAATGGAAAAATATGCAATATGAAAATAATTTAAGAAAAAATGTTTTAGAGAGAAAAAAAAAAAAAAAAAAGATTTGGTTTTCAAAAAGGTACATCTGGGGTCGCCTTATATTCGGGTCAATACGGTCAGTAAGTAAGGCCTAGAGTGGTCTAGAGATTCTTCAGGGGATTCATCCAATACAAATAACATTATTTAGTTTTTGAGGTGGTGAATTAAAATAATTTATTTTAATGCTGGTTTTGTCTTATTGTGAATCATCTGAATTCATCTCTAGCTGAGAACTGACCGTCTCATATACAGGTTGATCAAGCTTTTCCTTGCGGCTCCACTCCAGCAGGTACATCTTTGGCGTGATCTGAGGAGGGTAATCTCGCCTGGAAAACGCAGACACAACACAATAAATATCAACATGTTAAAGTCCTGTCTGTTTTAACGGGCCACGAAGGGTCACTCCACCTTTCGAAGCGGACAGGCATTGTGAGGACACCCTCCTCCAGTCGCGGGAGCTGCGGCTGATCGCCGTTGGTCTGCAGAGCAGCTTTTCTGGCCTCCAGTTCAGCTCTGGTCTTGTTGTAGAAGTCAGTCATGCCAAACACCTCACTGCAAAACACAGACACGCAAATGGGTCAAACTTCATGAAAACAAGAAATCAACTTTTTTTATTATAATGTTTTGACAATTAAGCACATTTAATAAAATCTCAGACTCTTTATCATAGTCATTAGTGTCATATTTATCTTAAATACTGTGTTTTCTGTTTTGTGCATCAAATAAACCATTAAAAAAAAAAAATCCACATGTGCAATGCATGAGGTTACCATATTTCTTCGCTGGTCTGAGCTGCATGCAACCGTTTTCCAAACGGAGACTCAACTCTGTCTCTGAGCATCTGGCACAAGCAGTATTTGGTGTTAAACGGGTTATTGTCATAACGAACAGCCTGTGGGTAAATACAGGGAAGAAAAAAGAAGGCTCATAAACAACATAGTTTTGCATTTTTTATTTACAATATAATATACAATACAAGTGGAAGCATGAGAGTTAAAGTATGTTCATGGAAGACTAATTTGCCATTTCATCTTATACATTTACACTTAATCATACATTTTAATCATACAATGTTATTGTATTTTATTATGTTTTCATTTTATATGACGTGTTATAAAATAGCTAGTTAATTATTTATGTCCATAATAATAATAATAATAATAATACATTATTATATATGGAATTTTTGTCATGAATTATTGGCAACACTTGAATGTGTTTACATTTGTTAACTATATTTAATGCATTAACTAACTAACTAAAAATGAGCAATACATTTGTTACAGTACTTATTAATCTTAGTTAACATTAATAAAAATACAACTGTTCATTATTAGTTCATATTAGCTCAGGTCCATTAACTAACATTAACAGAAACAACTTTTCATTTTAATAGTGTATTAGTAAATATTGGAATCAACATTAACTAAGATTAATAAATGCTATAGAAGTATTTTTCATGTACTATTAAAAACTGGAACCTTTTTGTAAAGTGTTACTGATTTTATATGATTTATTCTGATTTTAAACAACTTATGCCGGAGCTTGTGAAACTGATGCAAATGTTGTGTCACTCACATATCTGATGTACTCCTCCATCACCTCCTCCACAGACAGCGCCCCCTGCTGCCGGAAGATGGAGGGGTTCCACATGGCGGCCCGAGCCAGCATGACAGACGACGCTCCTGTCGCCTCTCGAAACCTCTCGATGTCCTCGAATGTCTTCACCATGTCCGAAGAGCCTCCACTAAAAACAAACAGAGAGGAAAAAAGGGTTAAATAAGATACTAACCAATAATACCAACTGCACTGCATATGTAAATGTCAAAGGTTGCTGATTCAATTCATGGACAGTTTCTAACAGTAACTGTGGCGTGGATGTAATGTATGGTGAAGACTGACTTGGCGATGACGGGTATGGACACACTCTCAGCCACGGCCTGGATATAATCACAGTGGACTGGATGCCGCGGTCGCTCTTCTTTCATCCTGACAACAAAAACAACAAAATATAAAGATGTTCTGAAATAGGAATCGATCTATAACCAGACTTTTAAAGAAAACGTCTCACCTGCCGTGCACCGCTATGGCCGCCACTCCTGTTTTTTCAATTCTCTTCACTAAATTCACTGTGTCCTCAAGCTGAGAGAGCACATTAGGTGAACTATACAGTAATTACTCGGAGCAGTAAAGAATGTGATTCATATCAGGGTTTATTAACTCTTAATACTGTGTATTTTGTCCTCATTAAAAAAGCAAAAAATAAAAAAAGCAATGAACTGCTTGGAAAATACAAAGAAAAATATGGTCACTTACTGTAGAAAGGATTCTGATTTTACACGTAACCGGTTTTGAAATTCCATTCACAAGAGTGCTTAGTATCTACAAAAGACAAGTGGTTAAGACAAAGAGTGAAACTGATTTTAAACTAATACAACTGATGAAAAAAAAAAACTAAGAAAACTTACAGCTTCAATTTTCTCAGGGTCAGAGAGAAGCGCCGAACCCATTCCTCCCTGTGTGAAATAAATGTAAAATGCATAAATATCATAGGCAGAAATATAATAATAATAATAATAAGTACTTTATATTCCTACATTACTGCAACACTAACGCCGATGTTACTATATTTTTTTCCTTTCTAATTTTATACTTTATTACAAATTAATTTGAGTGAGAAGTTAAATGTAAAATGCTGGAATGTCTTTGTAGTGCATTTCCACTGTGTTGATGGATGAGACCCAGAATCTTACCCTTACGTTTTTGTTTACTCTCTAGATTTAAATATAAACATATTTTAAGATTGTCCGTGTGGTTTGCATGTTTGACACAGAACCAGATCTGTACCTTTGTAGAGTATTCTTTGGGACAGCCCATATTCACATCCACAGCCGCCACATCGCTTTCCCTGTTCAGGATAAAACAGACGTGCTGCACTGAAGTTTAAGAGTGGATTCATTAGAGAAACACTTGGTCTAATATCAAGTCAAGTCATATTAATTTATAGCAATTTATGCCATACAAGTTGTTTCAATGCAACATGACAGTAAAAAACAAAACACAGAACATTAACAGTATTACCTGTAATGTTGTGAAATGCATCAATAATGAAACATTCAATTTAGCTTTAAAGCAGCTCTACAGAAGATAAAAGTGCCATAATTCAATTCAATGATGTTAATGCGGCGAATTGTGTCATTACCCAATTTAGCTCAAATTTTGTTCTCAATTGATAACGTCAGTGCAGTTAAATCTATACTATTACTGAATTACTAATATTTGTCTTTTAAACCCCAACTAAAAGTAAGCCAGGTCACATGAATATAAATAAAAACATCCAACTCACACGAGTTTAGCCACAGCCAGCGCTCTCTCCGGATCGGCCGTTCCCTGAGAACACGAGCACAAAATCAGATTTTTTTATATATAAATTCAGCTGATAACATAGTATACACTCAATCTGAAATGCTCAAATGCATTCAACTTTATCACATAACTCATCACACAGATATACACCATAATATGTCCTATCGGAGACATATTTAAATAAATAAACGTGAAGACGTTCACATACTGACCATCTGGAAGACCACACGGCCCTCCTCTTTACTGCAGGTGCGAAACATCACACGCTCATCTGGAGCAACAAAATCAACCGTCTCCAAAACATCTGAAGACACATAAGAAGGTTTAGTAACCTCGTAAACCTGAGGGTTTTTTTTTTTTTTTTTGCTGTCATTCATATGGTAAGAACTTCTGGAGGCTTGTGATCAGTGAGAAATCAATGGGGTCTTTACAACAGCACAGCAGATACCATACAATGATGATTGAGAGATGAACAAATAAACACTCCTCAAAAGCCTGATGATCATATTTGAACAGAAAAAAAAAAAAAAAAAAAAAGTAAAGCTGAGCTGCTTCAGTGCAATAAGTGTTTATTTTGAAATATTATTAATACTGCTGTGAAACGATTAATCGCATCCAAAATAAGTTTGTTTACATAATATATGTATGTGTACTGTGTATGTATTATGTATATTTAAATACACACACACAAAGTATATTTTGAATATATTTACATGTATAAACATTATTTTATATAAATATATTTAATATATAAACATAAAATTTTTCTTAAATATATACATGCATGTGTTTGTATTTATATATACATAATAAATATACACAGTATATACACATTACGTAACTAAAAACTTATTTTGATGCGATTAATTGTTTGACAGCACTAGTTATTAACATATATATATATATATATATATATATATATAAATAAATCACAGCAAAAAGACATGTGAAGCTGAAAGTGGACATTCATACTATTACACTAAAAGAGTATAAACTATATCAACCAGACGACAGAAGGCATGTAGTAGATTAAATCCACTAGATTGCGTACAAGAGGTTTTTCCACCAATATTTCATCATGCTGATCATTTAGAGGCCTTTAGAGGAAATGTGCCTATCAAAAAATGATACAGTACGCTTTATAGGGTCAATACATAAGTTGGTCCGATTTCTCATCACTTAGAGCAGTTAAACGTGCCTGAGCGACATACTGTATAATAAATAATAATGTACCGTTTACCACTCTCTCACACTGGGCCATTTTGATGTCAATCAGCTCCTGAAATACACAAGGGCCATGAGACCATGTGCACATTTAGCAGATTTCAAAGCAAGTGCATTAGCTTCAGATGGAGTGAAACGTGCGCTGGTGTAAATGTTCATCTCACCTCACAGTACACAATATCTGCTCCATAGTCCAGGGCCAGCAGCCTCATGGGCAGAGAGCCCACCCGCACCATAGGGGCCAGAACAGCCTTCTGAGCAAAACACAAGCTCGCCATCACCCATCCACGGACCGACGGAAACACTGGGATATATCACACACCAACATAAACTCCGAAATCATCTGTGAATCATTACCATCAGACAGAACACGCCTTTAAATGACACCATCTCATTTGTCACCCACTTATTTTCAGAAACATATTAAACGTTACCCTTACGAAAATTAACCATGGTTTTACTACAAATAAAACCAAAAAAACATGGCTACTGTGACGTTAGTTAAACCATGGTTTTGTAGTAAAACTGTGGTTAATTATATAATTGGTAAACACTACGCCAAAAACACATGGTTACCACATTTTACGACGAATAACACCACGGTTAATTTTCGTAAGTGTAATACAGCCAGCTATGTTCAGTATTCAGAGTAAATTATAGCCATCGAGAAGAACAGTGACTGTGTGTTATTATCACTAGAGTGATATTACCGCAGTTTTGTAGATATTTACATGATAAATAGAGTTGAGCTTACTCGGATCACAGCACGCGCGCACAGCACACGCTTCCGGTTCTGACGCCATCGCCGCGCGACGGGATTTGTAACATGCAGAGTTTTACGTTTGAACACATACACAAATCTAAATATTTGAAAGTAAAACCAGCCTTTTGTGCATTTCATAATGAGTTTGTTTTGTATATAAAAGCCCTTAAGGTGATGAAGGGGAAGAATGCAATACATCTGTTTTCTATTATTACAGAATATGGTTTACAAGAAAAACCCTAGCCCTTTCTATGTTTTATGTATTTTATTTTATTATTTTTTTCCCTCTCTTTGTTCCCTCTATTTCTGTTGTATTTGTATGCACCTGTTCTGTATATTGTAATGTAAAGATGTTTTGACATTGCCAAGTTGTTTGTACATTAATAATTGTTCAATAATAAAAAAAAAAAAAAAAAAAAAAAAGTTTTACGTTTGAACACATATTTTACAATTTTACCACGTAATCTATTGTTCCTCACATATTAACCGAAGATTGTAGTGGAATACTATAGTAGCCAATTTTGTGTTATGTAATAAAGTCTTGGACACGCAGAGAAAGTTGTCTGCGCTAAATATAATAATCATAATTAAAATAATAATAACAATAATACATAATAAAAATAAAATAAAATAAAATCCTTTCAGCAGTCCGAACCGTTCTCTCAGACATCAGAAGACTACAGAGAACGGTTCGGTCGAGATGGTCCTCACTGCAGAACACAAGATCCAGGAGGTGGAGTTGGATCTAGATTGGATCCCACCTTACATAGACCTAAACCTACCCGTCTCCACCCCCTGATCCCTAAACCCACCCATCCCCACCCCTAAACCTACCCGTCTCCACCCCCTGGATGTGGATCCAACTCCGCCCCCTGGATCTTTTGTTCTGCAGTGAGGGGCTACTGGTTCGGTCTGCTGAAAGGATGCTCCCTGCACTCCCTCCAAGAACTGTATACATCCAGAGTCCACAGCCGCCGGAACATGTTTATCTGGGCGGGGCTGGGGGCGGGGCTTGATGTGGCAGGGCGGGGCCACGGTGGGGGATTTTTGACAAAATCCTATAAACAGCCCAAACTCTTATAGATTATCATACAAATGAATATGTAGCCTATATGCGAACCAATATATATATATATATATATATATATATATATGTGTGTGTGTGTGTGTGTGTGTGTGTGTGCTTTTAGTAATATTCATATTTCTATTATTTAAGGGGATTTTATTAAATATTAGCATCGCTGATACGCAAAAGTTTTGGTCAATGCACTTTATCGAATTCTCTCATCAGAAACAGCAAAGTGCAGATGTAGCCTACCTTGTGCGATAAGAGATTAATTCATCATACACTGCAGACAACAACAACATCACTGATTATAGCGAACAGGTTTACACTCATACTTCAGTAATATTCTTTGATAATGTAAATGTTCTTTGTTCGCTGTATAATTTGTTCGTTGTTTGAATAATAGTGGACATGGCGTTATAATTAAACTTGAAATGTTTTTTTTTTTTATATATATATATATTATTAAACGTGATCAGGTTAAATTCAAATTCAGTCTTATTAAAATATTTTGTTATAATATGGATAGAATGGTTTTTACAAGTCGGAATGTAAACGGTAATAACGCGAACATTCACATGAAGCTCAGTCGGTGTGTGTGTGTGTGTGTGTGTGTATGTGCGTGTGTGTGTGTGTGTATGTGCGTGTGTGTGTGTGTGTGTGTGTATGTGCGTGTGTGTGTGTGTGTGTGTGTATGTGCGTGTGTGTGTGGGTATGTAGGTACGCGCAAGAACAATACAACCGCACTAGGCTATATATTTCTGGTCAGTTTAACAAATAATCACAAAAAATAAGTATTTTGGGGATGATCGAGGGGCAAAAGGAAGATCTCAGACCCGGTCTCACTCCTCGCTCCTGCGGCTCACATCCAACTCATCCCCTTCTTGAACTTTTGCCATCTGGCCGGCGTTACAGACTCAGAGCCCAATTACCAGGACAGCCAGGCACAAGAGCAGTCTCTTCCCCCAGGCAATCCACCTCATGAACACTTAAATGTTCTCCACATTATGCAATAAAAATCGGCAATAACCTTATATTTATTTGTTACCACCTCAATCCTAGCACCTGCATCTCATTCTATTCTATTCCATTCGATCATCTATAGCACAACTGTACATACAATGTATTTTATTTTCAATTTTTGTCTATTAATATTTACACGTGTATTTTTTATTGTCTGTGTGTTCTTGTCTCTGTGAACTGGAAGCTTATGTCACTAAAACAAATTCCTTGTGTGCGCAAGCATACTTAGCAATAAAGCTCTTTCTGATTCTAAACTAATAAACGACCAGACAAACAGGTATTAAACGATCATGACCCTGACACAGTCTTCAAGAGGTGTATTTTCGCGGTTTTTCGCGGTGGCGCCGTGGCTTAGTTGGTTAAAGCGCCTGTCTAGTAAACAGGAGATCCTGGGTTCGAATCCCAGCGGTGCCTTTTAAAGCGTTATAATTTATTACCGTGATGTTACTGCTTTATCTCGTACAAAACTGGACTACTTGTGCACATAAAGGTGTGTGGGAACCAGTCTTGCTCTTGCAACTCTTGATACACATTCCCTTCAGAAAGTAAACTACAAGAAGAAAACAAAACATACAAAAAAAAAAAAAACTGGCTGAACTGGCATTTTAAATCTAGCAGTTGTATCAGATATGTAAAGTTTTTTTTTTTTGTACTTTTAATCAAAAAGGAGTTATGACAAGTTCTCTTCCAGTGTGTTCGCAGTAGTCTTTCACCTGCGCATGAATCACCAGAAGCCTCAAAGCGACCCGATCTGTACTGAAAAGTACTGAACACTGATTTTGTTTTGTTATTAACAGAGGATAATCTATAAATATAAAGAATGGAAATTCCTTTCAATCCCTTGTAAATCATTTTAAGCAATTAATTTTGAAACCATATAAGAAAGTATGCTTGCACGTAACAATATAATTTGAGACTAAAGACCAAAACTGTGAAGCGTGAGCATTGTTAGAAGCACTTTAAATGTATTTACATCAGTGAGGCGTGCAGTGCCTGTAGAAATTGTTATGTGGTTGGAAAGACATCGCAGGTGAAGTATCGTACAAAAGAGAGGAGAGATTCTGTACATGTATCAACAATTGAACCCCAGTTGCACATTACAGGGTTTGAAAACAGTAGAAATAACACACCTAACCAAAAAGTGAGCAATACCCAGTGCAATATACAATCCATGATAGCTGAAACAGTACCGTTTAAACCCACTGAAGCATACAGATATAGTCCCCATTTAAACAAATGAGGCGGTTATTGTTTCATTTCTTTTTTACTACTACTACAAGCCTGGGAATTGTGGATTTTAAGTGAAGAGCTGCCAAATTAAAGTAGTACACAATTCAGAGAGGTCCAGAAGCTTTGCTTGTGAAGGAAGACCCGTCAGTCCATTCTGCCACTTCAATAGGATCGATTTGCGGGAAAACGACGAAAAACACTCGTTGTCCCAGATACGTAGCCCACTCTATAACACAAATACACGATATCATTTCATGGTTATAAAACATTCACCCAAAAATGTAAAATCCTGTCATCATTTACTCATCCATATGCCATTCCAAACCACACGACTCATGCAATGTGTATTCCGAAGTATTCTGAATATGACAGCTTTGTATGACATAAAATGAAGCGGCTATTAAGTTAAAACCTTTGCAAAAAAATAAAATAAAATAAATGCACTTCATTGAATGTGTACATTAAGTGCTAGTGTACTTCAAATCCTAAAAGTATATATATATATTTTAAACTGTACTCATAGATATGATTTAGATTTGATATTACTGAAATTAAAAGCCATTTAATAAGTGTACCTAAAGAGACACTTTCATGACACTTAAGTTAACTTTTAAAAAGTTCACTTTGTAATAATGTCAAAATAAAAGTTTCACTTTAAAAGTGCATTATTTTTGTCATGCTTTAAATAAATACACTTATATTGACTAATATATTAAAGCACATCATTTGAACTATAGTGTGTTGTTTAAGAGTACATTTAAAGAAAATGTGTATTTCATCATTACAAATGTATTTACAAATATATTTAAACGGGTTTCGGTAGAAATGACATTCAATTTAGTTTAGTTTACCATAAATGGTTGTCAATACATTCGGTAGCACACTTTAACCATATTTATATAAAATATGGTTAATATAATACAATTTACTAAGAAAATTGCATATTATATGACTTCAGAGGACTTGGAAAAGAGCAGCATGAACATTCTACATAATATCTCGTTCTGTTTTCCACGTAAAAGAAAAAAAAGGGTTTGGAACAGAATGAGGGTGAATAAATAATTATTTTAATATGCATTTTTATTTTTTTTATTTTACTGTATCAATATCAATTGCAAGAATATAAATTGCTCATCCAGTCTCCTTACCGATGAAGTCGTATATGCATTTTGGCTTGTCTTTCCAGTAAACTCCCAGGAAATAAACAGGCACTCCAGTGAGCATAATGACCAGCCCCACTCCACACACCAGCGGCTCCGAGTGCAAACTGAAGCCCAGCAGGAGAGCCCAGAAGAGCAGGTAACACACCGGCACTAGGAGACTCACCTGACAAGAGACAAACCCTAAAACTCTCATATTCACCCAGCAGCTGGATCTATGCAATATAAACATGATCTGGAAGTGACTGTCCTGCTGACTACTGCAGCGGAATGCACCATTTTGTTTTATGTGATGTAGAATAGGTTCATGAACAGGTTGTTTGTAATATTTGTATATAATTGAATACCTTGATGGGCCTGTATAAGTTTGGCTTCTTCCATCTGTAGTAGAGCAGGCCAGCAATAGTGACTCCATAAGAGAGGTAGTTGATGAAAGAGACATAGTTTATAAGGTTGTGAGTTTCTCCAATGCACAAGATCACAATTGTGGCAGTGCACTGAAATACAAGATAAAGAGGAAAAATACAGAAAGAATAAAGTTAAACAGAACAAGTTACACTTTGAAGAAACACGAATGGCTTGTAGCTGTAACAAAAGCTGAAAATCACATACACAGACGAGCAGAGCTGGAATCGGCGTGCAGTGCTTGAAGTGGATCATGGCAAGAAGGCTGGGTAAATGTCCTTCTCGTGCCCCGGAGAAACACAACCTGTGTGTATTTAAACAAATGCACACGTAAACAGTAAACGCATAACAAAGAATCACTTCCATAATCGGTACTGATATATTCTCCCTATACAAAAATTACGCAAGTTGCGTAGGGCCCCTGAACCACTAGGGGGCCCCTTTCCCTCAAATATTATTTAATGATTAGGGTGTATAGAAATTGTTTATTTTTATTTTTTGGCTTCCGATATTATGAAAATATGATGCCACATTGCGTTTCCTTCCTTTAAAGTGGTGCGCTGCCGCATTTCCTACATAACATCCAGTTTTCCATGCTAAGTTGACAAGTTTTCACTTAAACACAGTCAATTATGTCAATTAATTGAACATAAACTATTGGGAAATTAATCAAATGCTTGTGAGTATATTATGTCTGCATTTGGTCTTAAAGTGACAGCAGCCGATAAACCTGCAGCTGTCTCTGTTATTTAATGTTAATAAAACAACAAAAGAAAATGAGAGAATCCTTAATTAATGAATAACTTTAGTATCTTCAATAAGAATTTAATTCATATGGTGAAGACTATACAGTGCACTAAATGTTCAGAAATATTTTAAATTTGGCTGAACTGACATTACTGGACGAGAACAAAACTTCAACTGAATCAAGCTGCATAATGACTTTATTGTCTTCTATAGATTTTGCAACATTGTGACTGCTGTTCTTAAGAAACTCTGCTGTTCTTGATCTAATCTGCTATTCTTATCTAAAATTCTCAAAAAATCTGTCTTTATAAAGCTGCAGAATTATCTGCATACTCACTTGATCTCTGACATTTTTCAATCTGGCTTCAACGCGCTTCACAGCACTGAGTCGGCTCTTTTAAAAGTTGGTGACGCCGGTGACACTACAGCTTTAGAGCTTTTAGATCTGAGCTTAGCTTTTGATTTCACTGACCACACGATTCTCTTATATTGACTGGAGCGGTACATTAGTATCACAGGTACAGTGCTTAAATGGTTCAAGTCGTTCCTATCAAACAGACGTTTCTCGGTTAGTTTAGGTGCCCATTCGTCTTCAGCAACTCGCCTTACCTGTGGCGTACCCCAGGGATCGATTCTGGCACCTCTGTTATTCTCTTTGTACATGTTACCTCTAGCATCTATTATGAGTAGATTTGGTGTGTCTTACCACTGCTATGTGGATGCCAACCAACTCTACATACCTATAAAACACAAGAGACTTGAAGCATGTCTTCATGAACTTAATCTGTGGCTCACTAACAAGTTAATTTTATCGAATGACGATAAAACCCAAATTATCATGGTCCAAAAGAGCTCTCTAATGGAAATGTTATTGACCTAGGTACCCTCTCACCATTCCTTACATCCAACATTAAAAATGTAGGATTTTATCTTGACAGCAGTCTTAAACTAGACAAACAAATCAATGTCATAGTTAGCACAAGCTTTTATCATCAAGTCTAACCATTTTTAAGTAGAGATAGATTTGAAACAGTTATTCACACTTTTATTTCCACACGACTCGAATACTGTTAATTCATTAAATGTCAGGCTACCTCTCTCCTCAATTTCTCGTCTCCAAATGGTCCAAAATGCAGCTGCGTGTTTTCTCACGGGCAGCCATACAGGTGTTAATATCACTCCAATTCTACACACATTACATTGGCTGTAAAGCCCCTACAACACAGCTGTGGCCTAAGCTGTGGAACAACCTACAATTACGTGTTAGAACTGCTTCTACATCTGAATTTATATCCATGCTTAAATCTCATCTTTTCTCTTGTGCTTTTGATGTTTTGTAAATTTGTTTGTTTCTGTATTTTATTTTATTTTATTTTATTTTTAATTTAATTTAATTTATTTAATTTTTTTTTATTTAATTTTATTTTATCGTATTTTATTTTATTTATTTTTACAGTCATGCACAGCACTTTGGCCAACCAAGGTTGATTTTTGTGCTTTATAAATACAATTTGATTTAATTTGACTTCACTTATTGAACTGAATTGAATAAACGTCAAATTGATTTGAGCTGAATATGACACTATTTTCTTCTGCTTAGCTGAACTGAACTGTTTCATAATTGATGAATGTTACACAGTTATTGAACTGAATCTACTGACTGGAGCTGAATAATGACACTATTGTCTTATTAGGGCTGCTCTACAGCAGAACTTGGATTTGTCTCAAATTTGAAATAGTTTGCACCATTGATTCTCTGTTTTGAAACTATCTGTATTGTAAAAAGCCCTATATAAATAAAGTTGCCAAAATGCCAATAGAGCAGGAAAACCTAAATCTTAATCTTGACTTTAGGATTAATATAATTAACAGATCTAAAGACACTTTTAAAATAACTGAAGTTACTGCTTGTTTGTTTCCTTCTTTCAGTGTGAACGTTCAAAGAAGAATTAGATTTGTGCACATTTTGTCACAAGATATTATCACAAGGAGCCTGCCTCACTTGTTAAAAGGTGACCCATTTCCTCATGAGGTAAGCTGACAGTAAAATGAAATAGAAATGCTCTCACCTGGAGGAGGTGAAGAGGTAACCATTGATGCCCCCAAAAGTGGAAAGTGCCACAGAGATCGGCATGAGGGTGGAAAACACCCCGAGAAGCTTTTCACCGAAAGTCTAAGGCAAATTAAACAGAACTGAACATTCAGAGTTGTCTTGCCCATTGATAAGCACAGTTTATTGCCATCTGTGTGTTTTTTTATTTTTGCACCTTATTTACTAAAGAAAGTATTAAAAACAGGCACAAATGCACCCACAAAATCGGTGTTGATCACAATTCACACAGTACTTGTGCAATGTTTGTGAAGGATGCAGCACACTACTACAATCATACTTTACTAAGCCTGTACAATATCACTCCACTACTACAATCCAGATACCCGTATCAATAGATACACATTATCTCTGCTTACAAATCTTGCTTTATTTGAGCCAAGGTTATTTTAGTTAACTAATATGAAAACTGTTGTTTCTGTAAATGAAATAAACTAATACAAATGACACAAACACACATAGCGAATCCATCATTGAGAATCAATAAGCTGGTGCCTTTAATGAACAAAATGTTTTAAGACACGACGAGTCAAAGGCTTGTACTTACAACAGCCACTGCGTTGGAGGACAGCAGTTCCTCAGGAGACATGGAGGAGAAATACGCAATGTTTGTGAGCGTGTACACACATGTGACCAGTGGAATGGAGATGTATATGGCTCGTGGCAGATTCCTGAGGGAAAAAAAACAAAACAAAACATAATATGCAAACGTATATATCCAGCCACAGGGCACGTGCGAATAAAAGTTCCTGGTTAAAAGGGTAATAACTATGCAGTAGATAATAACTGTAGGTTCGACAGCATAGTCAAACAAATAATGTATCCATGGCTGAAATTTTAGGATTTGTATACAGTGTATATGTACATTTTTGAAATAGTTTATGTCATATAATGTGACTATCATTCAGTATCCTGATAATTATATTAGTTGTAAGTAAATGGCAGCAGTTTAATCAGGAAATACACAATATAATCCAAAATAACTATTTATTTAACACCAAAAGAAGAACAAGACAGGAATCTTAAATCACATGCAACTCAACTACAATACTGGACAAGGAATGGGAGGAAACACAGGGCTTAAATAGACAGATAATGATAACCTGAAGAACAGGTGTGAACCAATTAGGAACCAAGGAACTAACTAAGGCACAACAGGAACAGAACACAAACCAAACCAGAGCATAACAGAAAATACACTCAGTATGAGCCAATAAAATTGTTCCAGCAGATTTTGTCGGTCCAGCCAAGTTGTAAAAGTGACTAACCTCCTCGGATCCACCACTTCCTCCGTAACATAGTTGAGGAAGTTCCAGCCACTGAAGGCAAAGGAGGCATGAAGAAAAGCCAGAGCAATCTGCCCTATGGAGGGAGCTTTATTAAACGTGAACGCCACCTGTGGAGTCAGGCTCTCATAGTTACCTGAGGAGACAGATACGGCTTTGTTAATTGGACAATTAACAATATTTCAAGATTAACATGTATACTGGACTGACACAACTCAGGTTTACTTGATTATCCACTAATAATTATAGTATCAGATATGACACACCAGGCTTTTGAGAAATGTTTATTTGCTATTAGGAGATATATAAGTGACAACTAATATTCACATGCATTTTATGCAAGTAGTCTGCTGTTGCAACCCGATCTCATGGCAATTCATACGTATTTTAGTATGTAATCTCATTGGTTTAGATTACAAATGTGACCTTGGACCACTAAACCGGCTCACTGTAAAAAAAAATGACCGTGATTTTAACGGTAAAAAACTGTGAAAATGCTTCAGTAAAAACCTGTTAAATGGTTAACGGTAAGTTCCCCTAATATATACAGTGAAAAACTGTAATAAACCTTTCAGACAATTTTACGGTGAAAATGAAATGTGAAAAATAATGTAAAATTTACAGGGAAAACCCGTAAATTGACGTTCCCATAATTCCCTGTGTTGCATTTCAAATTTTGTTTGAATTTGATGTTTTTTCTTTGAAATAACTAGGTTTCTTCTTAAGTTTTTTTCTTATCAGTTATGTTTATTAGGGTTGTATTTTACATCTAATGTTGTTAAATTAATGTTTATTGCATATTTCAGTATAATGAGTCTCACCATGATGGTGTTTAGTGTTTGTGTAAATGACACTGTGCACCTTCTACGCATGTTATTAATTAAAAGCTGCTTCTGATGGGCTTTGGTTCATCATGTGACTTTCTCATAACCACCTGCATTTGGTGCTTATCAGTTGTATGTCAAAGGTACAAAACAGATTTCAGTACTTCAATAGGTTGGTAGGCTATATTAACATTATATCAGTTAATGCAATTACAGTAGTTAACTGTAAATTTAAGTAAAAAAAATAAGTTTTAAAAAGTTAAAATCATAAAACCTAAAACGTTGCTATCATATTTTTTTACGGTAGAATTCCGGCAACCACAGCTGCCGGTTTTTTACTGTACATTTTATGGAATTGTTTTTACAGTGAGTCATAAGGGTCAATTTTGTGCAATTGAGATTTATACAACTGAAAGCTGAATAAATAAGCTTTCCATTGATGTATGGTTTGTTAGGATCGGACAATATTTGGCTGAGATACAACTATTTGAAAATCTGGAATCTGAGGGTACAAATTAAGTCCTTAGCAAAGATTAAGCTAATTAGTTAAAGACTAATAAAAATTAAGTTTTGATATATTTACAGTAGGAAATTTACAAAACATCTTCATGGAACATGATCTTTACTTAATAACCTAATGATTTTTGGCATAAAATAAAACTCAATAATTTTGACCCATACAATGTATTGTTGGCTATTGCTACAAATATACTTGTGCTGCTTATGGTTTTGGACTGCTTTTGTGCTCCAAGGTCACAAATAGGAATTTCATCTCACTTTTTGCCCATATAAATAGCAGCAACTATATGCTATAAATATGCTAAAAGTGCATATTTTTTCTCAGTCTGTTCCTCTGAATAAAACAGAGTTTCATCATAGGGAATAAGGTGTTTTTTTCTTCCTCTTACCTCCAAAGATCTGCACTAAACCGACGATAATGATGAGCCCCAGAGCCAGCAGCTTCCCCACGGTAAAGGCGTCCTGGATCCGTGTGGCCAAACGCACACTGTAGCAGTTCACCCATGTCAAAAACACTGCAAATATCCACACACACAAACATTAAAGATTGTACGATGTCCTGATTGAATCTCTTTAACGTGTGACTTTAAATACAATGTTTTTTTATAATTAACGTTTCAAAGTTAAAAATATATGACTTGTTGGCATCAGCAAACACTGTTTTAGGATTAGTTTGCATGGGGTTCTTGACAGAAATGTGGGAATGCTAAAAAGGGGAGTGGATTTGTAATTCTATGGGCTCATCCATCAGTGTCACAGCTTACACACTCTTTCATAATAAACTTCCCTCTACCGAGAGAAGTTTAAGCCCAATTGAAACAAATAGATTTGAATGAGAACAAAACACGGGAGCAAAGAGCAGGTCTGTGAGGAGATGGAAGGCCTTGCGTTTTCCTGGCGCTCTCTTGCTGCTGTTGTTTTGGTTTGTGTGAATGACTCCACATAACGGGCTTGAATAATGAGAGCTAATGCAGCAATCACATGCTATAGAGCCACGCCACTCCATCACTGAGCCGTCAAGTGCTGCTGGCACAGATCCAGAGCTGTAACTGTAACCGGGACACTCAGGGAAAAAACATTCATGTACTGAAGTACTTAAAAAAACAACAACAACAAAACAGACAAGCATTAAACAAAACATGTTCCATACAACATAACAAAAAAAACAATTCTAAAGGATCATGTGACACTAAACTCAATATCACTGTTTACACTGTATTTTTTATCAAATAAATGCAGCCTTGGTGAGCAGAAGAGACTTTGTTCAAAAACATTTAAAATTTTTAATTATTCTAAATTTATATAAATATATTTTTTGTAGTTCAAGAAGTTTCAAGAACCAAATGTATATACAGTATATATGTGTATATATATATATATATATATATATATATATATATATATACACACACACACACACACACACACACATATATAAATATATACATATATGATTTTATGACTTTTCCAGAACTAGAAATCACACTCTTAAATATATATTTAGGTTAAAAAATAAAAATAAAATTATATACCGGTATATATATATATATATATATATATATATATATATATATATATATATATATATATATATAGTTATGCCATGGTCTGTCTGAATACTGGATTCTGATTGGCTGGCAGGTGTTGATTAAATTCGTTGAACTGCAGGTAGTTCCAGGTCAGTTTAATCACGTTCAATATTAATGCGCTTCCTATAAACATTAGTAACCATAGTAACATACAGTTACAGTTGAATAGTAATACAGACGAAAATAACCGTCATATTTAGCTGCGCGTCGGGTGGTTCTTCGCCTCCACATCGTGCATTCAAATCGTTTAATGCACAGCTAGCCGTTGATTATCCCTTATATATATATATATAGAGAGAGAGAGAGAGAGAGAGATGCCACTTTGCTTGATCTATCTTGATTTTTTTATGTTGATTTTTAGCCACTTGAGCTTATTTAAAACTTTTTTTTCTTTTTTTTTTGCCACAGTACAATTAATTTGAATATATTTAATAATATATTTTATATAATTAAGGAATCTTGTGGAGCCCTTAAAAGTGTTTCACAAGTTTCATTTAACGATTGTGCAAAATATATTGAAATATACTGATTTTAGACCTATGGAGTACTTTTATGATATGTTAACGATAATTATGCACACTTACATGCTGCTTATTCTTACTTTTGAAGTTTGACAACCCCAGTCAACATTCATTTTCATTATATTGGAAAAAGTGGCCAAGTATTCTTCAAAAATTCCCTAGCAGAAAGAAAGTCATACAGGTTCGGAATGAAGTGACATACTTTCTCCTATCCTATTGCAAGCATTCAGAAGTCAGGGCTTTGGGAAACATGTGTGAAAACAGTCATTATATTTGCACTTTCGCTTAGTTCAGCAGAGAACACACTTCAAATCTTGCAGTTAAATCCTGTTGAATCCTCAGGTTTACTAAAGCCATTTCAAAATATGTACATTTAGCACTATGGCATATAAACTCTGTCTATTCATATTCATAAAGAAGTCAAGCACTCACGTATGCAGATGGCGGACAGCATGCGTGTGGCTATGTATGGAGGAACGCAGTATGGGAAAACAGGCTGAAGCACGTAGTTAGAGAAAGTGAGAGCGATGACTGCCAGTGTGGTGGGATACATGATCAACACTGCACTCCACAACAGCAGAAACCTAGAGAGCAACACGACACATTCAGCATCTGTGACGGGCGTTTGATTTCCATTCAGTGTTTAGTAGATCATATATGGACCTGTCATACCCCACGAGACCGCCAAAGATCTCTGTGACGTAGGAATAGTCTCCTCCAGATTTGGGGATGGTGACCCCTAGTTCAGCGTAGCACAGGGAGCCCAGAGCAGCGACGCCTCCTCCTAACACCCACACCACCAGCGCCAAGCCAACCGAACCCGAATGCTCCAGGACACCTTTAGGAGAGATGAAGATTCCTGAGCCAATAATGTTACCTGAGGAAAGAAAGAAACTGTCATTTCCTGAACACAAAAGGGCCCAGTGATCCACAGAGCAAGCCTGGTGTATATTCCTGTTCAGAATATTTTATATGTAAAGCTTCATATTTTATTAACCAATATATAATGATGATGATGATGGTTAAGTTTGCATAATCATCAGAAAGTCACTTTATAAACATATGCACAATAACAAAAAACATAAACACTTCTTGGATAAACTAGTGAGCACAATAAAAACACACTTATTTATTAAAAACAATTTATTTATTTTTTTTTTTTAACTGATTGTCACATTTAAAATTTACAATATTTATCTTCTGCCGCCACCGGATTCCTCATCTTACACTTAATATACAAAAGCATTACAAACAATAGCAATGGGTTTATGAACAAGGTTCCCTTTGTGACAACTTACCCCATAAACTGTGCCCTTTTTTTTTTTTTTTTTTTTTTTCAACAACCCAAAAAAAAAAAACTGACCGTTAATGATAATTAGTTTACATGGCCATTTCCACTAATTTAGTTATTTAATTAGTGACCTACAAATAGTGCAGAATCTTAAGTATTTATTTTTAATTAGGTCATAACATTATTTCAACGTTTAAATTAAAATCTCAAATTATCAGTATGGTCTCAGGTAGTCAAACAAATAACTATTCACTGGAGTAAGGACTAGCTCTGCATGCATTGCCTCCCAGTGATCCCTGAGCTGATGTAACGACACTGATTTGACTCGTTCCACCCTTTTGTTTAGAATTCTAAGCACTATAAGAACTAACACAACACCAAATGCAAATATACAACAGCAAGCAACAGTGCATGGCCGGTCAACATCAGCCGTGTGGCCCCGCTGTAGTACCTGTGAGAGTTTTCACAGGCAGACAATGATCGCCCCCCTCACTAACCCACTTCCAGCAGCTCTTCTCTCAAGCACCCAAGTGTCGTACGACGAGATTACGTAACAGCAGGCATAAATAATCTACTGCTGCCCGTCACAGAGCCGGCTGCCATCAGGCGCGCAGGGAACAATCTTTAGCTTTCATTCGGCTCCTTTCAGAGGAAAAACACATCTGAGAGCGCCCACACGCTGGATGTGAGTTTAGACCCAAGTTAACATATAAAATTAAACATATCTGCAAACTTAAGTTGTTTTTTAACACTTAATTGTTGAGATGATTGTTGATAATTCAGTATCTTGTTTTCCTAGTTTAGATGTTAAGACAATAAATAAATAGATAGATAGATAGATAAATAAATAAATGAGTGAATGAATGAATGAATAAACAAACAAACAAACAAATAAACACTTAATACAGGACAATAAAATGATTAGTAACTAAGTTATTAAATAAAGAACTATATATGCGTGTTAGTATACATTAGATATTTTTAGTTTACACACACACACACACACACACACACACACATATATATATATATATATATATAAACTAATAATATCTAATATGTACTAAACAACATTTATTTATTATCCTATAATACAGGAAAATAAAGCAATAACATGCTAATCTGACAATGGTAAGCAATATTTAACATGCATTAAAAAGTATAAAGTCTATGTGTGTTCTAGTGTGCATAGAATCACCAAATATACATGTGGAATAACAAGATGGCGAATATCTGCGATACATTTGTCTTTTTTAGGTCTTGACAAGTTCACATGTTGGCAGAACGGCCCACAGTCAAGAAGAAAACAAGTTGTAAACTTTCCTTACCAATGATGATCGCGCACGCGCTCAGAAGCCCGATCTCCTTCTTGAGTGTCACGCGCTCAGGGATGCCGGAGTCTTGTTTAAGATCGCTGTCTTTCATCATCCTCTGACTCTCCGTCCTTTTCCTCTCTACTCCATCCATTTCAGCTCGCGCACGAACAGAGAGCTGGACTGCCTCTCTTGAGTCGCTTCTGAGGATTGAAGCATGGTGAAAGAGCCGCGCAGGCGCCGCGTCTCGCGCTCCGGACAGAATGTTAACGAGCATCTCTGCACTGATGGCCAAACCATCACTGCAGTACCACACATGACCCGTGTCCCGTGCACTGATCCAAACCATCACTGCATACTACACATGACCCGTGCACTGATCCACACACTCTCCAAACCATCACTGCATACTACACATGGCCCATGCACTGATCCAAACCATCACTGCATACTACACATGACCCGTGCACTGATCCACACACTCGCCAAACCATCACTGCATACTACACATGACCTGTGCACTGATCCAAACCATCACTGCATACTAAACATGACCTGTGCACTGATCCACACACTCGCCAAACCACCACTGCATACTACATGACCTGTGCACTGATCCAAACCATCACTGCATACTAAACATGACCTGTGCACTGATCCACACACTCGCCAAACCATCACTGCATACTACACATGACCTGTGCACTGATCCAAACCATCACTGCATACTAAACATGACCTGTGCACTGATCCACACTCGCCAAACCATCACTGCATACTACACATGACCTGTGCACTGATCCAAACCATCACTGCATACTACACATGACCTGTGCACTGATCCACACACCGCCAAACCATCACTGCATACTACATGACCTGTGCACTGATCCAAACCATCACTGCATACTACACATGACCCGTGCACTGATCCACACACTCGCCAAACCATCACTGCATACTAAACATGACCTGTGCACTGATCCACACACTCGCCAAACCATCACTGCATACTACACATGACCTGTGCACTGATCCAAACCATCACTGCATACTAAACATGACCTGTGCACTGATCCACACACTCGCCAAACCATCACTGCATACTACACATGACCGTGCACTGATCCAAACCATCACTGCATACTACACATGACCCGTGCACTGATCCAAACCATCACTGCATACTACACATGACCCGTGCACTGATCAAATCATCACTGCATACACATGACCTGTGCACTGATCCAAACCATCACTGCATACTACACATGACCTGTGCACTGATCCAAACCATCACTGCATACTACACATGACCCGTGCACTGAGTCAAATCATCACTGCATACTACACATGACCCGTGCACTGAGTCAAATCATCACTGCATACTACACATGACCCGTGCACTGATCCAAACCATCACTGCATACTACACATGACCCGTGCACTGATCCAAACCATCACTGCATACTACACATGACCTGTGCACTGTCAAATCATCACTGCATACTACACATGACCCGTGCACTGATCCAAACCATCACTGCATACTACACATGACCCGTGCACTGATCCAAACCATCACTGCATACTACACATGACCCGTGCACTGATCCAAACCATCACTGCATACTACACATGACCTGTGCACTGATCCAAACCATCACTGCATACTACACATGACCCGTGCACTGATCCAAACCATCACTGCATACTACACATGACCCGTGCACTGATCCAAACCATCACTGCATACTACACATGACCCGTGCACTGATCCAAACCATCACTGCATACTACACTCTAAGAAAAGTCTGTAAAAAATAGGGCACAATCTACTCTGTTAATGTGAAGGAATTTTTCACAGGTTTTTTTTTTTTTTTTTTTTACCTGCATTTTAAATTATGCAGTGTATTTTGTGTTTTCGGGTTACAGGGGATAATGATTATGTGGTGGAAAATTACTAGTAGGCTACCTTTTCCATTTTTATAAATATTTCCCCATTTCCTCTAAACTGACAAACAATCGCAGATACATAGCTACTAAAGTGCATTGTAAATGTACAATAATTCAATTATTATTATTAGGCTAACATTTTTAAAATTAAACAACTGTAAATAGCAGCTAAATTAATTCACGTGATTGTACTGCTAGGCATCTTTGGTTTTCTCATTTTGTGTGACTTAGATGGAAAATGTGTGCCTTTCTATCATTTGAGTCACTTATTGCTAAAAAAAAAAAAAAGTTACAAAAAGTTGCAAAATAAATAAATAATAATAAAAATAGCTAAATGTGTTGCTTGGTGCTTTTGGAGGAAATTTGCTAGGGTAGTCTGAAAAGTTGCTAAATAGCAACAAAATTGCAAAGTTGGCAACACTGGACGGGATCGGGACTCGAACTCGGGACGCCAGAAGCACAACAGCCTTTTTTTGACAACCCACTCTCAAAAGGACAGTAACTAATACTTCAGAAATTCTAATACAACTAAACGTAGTTTATGCCATGTTTATTGAGGCAAGTTCAGCCAATAAAAGGATCTACAGAAGAGCAGCTGAAAGGACGGGTACAGGGCGATCGCCTCCTCCACACCGATATGTGTTTGCAATGCAGAGGATTCCTCACTCGTCGTGAAGGGAATTTAGGAAGTCAAGTCGTGAATTTGTGGCTGTAGCTTTTCTCTGCATGCAGATAAAGGAGGCCAGTTTTCAGCTGATCTCCCTGAGGAAAGCCGTTGAGAGTGAGCTGCTTTGTAGTCCAGCAGGAAAGCTGAACCTCTGCCAGCAGTGTGCGACGCTTAAAAGAGGAAGTCGAGCAGAAAACCAATAGATCACAGGAGCTACAGACAGAGAGCTGTACTGTATGGGTACTGATAGAGGGAGACAGAGACCAGATTATATACTTCAAGAAGAAGAAAACAAAAGAGCAGCTGTGGTTACAGTTAAAAAGTACCTTATAGCAAGTTTTAGAGTTTTAAGATTTAGAGTTAAAACAATTACATTGTGTGTGTGTGCGCAGTGCCATAAAAAAAAAATATAAAAAAATAAAACATGTAAAAGATTCAAGACGCCAAAACACTGTCAAGGTAGCAGACATTAATCTAAAATAATTTAATACATTTTAATTTTACAACATAGGATGGAACATAAAATCCTAATGCATGCAACTGGGGAGGAGAAAAAAAAAAACACTAAAAGAAAACAGAACAAAATTAAACGAAAAACAAAGTCAATTTATAGTTTCAACAGTAAATTATACATTTTTCAAAAACTGTACATTAAAGTTACATTTACAGGAACATATTACTGTAAAATAACAAGGAACTTATTAACCAGTTAACAGGTTTAACTTTTGAATTTAAAGATTTGGCTCCATTTAAAATCTGAGATCACAAATGAAAATGCTGTTTTACACGTTCTAATTTTATATTTTTGACATCTTAGCAGAAAGGAAATCCAAACTTTACTGCAAATTAGGTCACATGGTCATTGCCACTGATTTGGTTATTTGATTTGTGACATAAAACAGGGCAGAGACTGAAGTATGTATCACCATTTTGTATGTTTGTCCATTTTATTCTTAACGATCAATGTGGTCTCAGGCCCAACTGTACAACAAACACATTAATATCATCCCATGTTTCTAGAAATATCCCATAGCATTTTTTCATGCAACCCAAAACAAAAAGATAAAGTAAATAAATGCATGAACAGGAACATAACAACAACTCCCACTTTGAAATGGGACTTTGTTGTAAAATGGGACAAACACGAGGCAACTGAGTCTTTAGCGCCACCTGTTGTCTTGTTGTTGAAAGTCCTTCTGTTGTTGGTATCACGCAGTCCTATGTGAACTGGTTGTGGAAGAAAGCTGTGATATTCTGGGCTGTGGCCTGTCCCACGATGGGCTCCAGCTCATGCACTGAAGCGCCACAGAGCTGATGGATGCTGGGGAATCGCTGGAGGAGCTGCATGGCCTTCACCTTTCCGACGCCAGGGATCTGCAGAACCAGACTCAACACCACCGGCTCCAGCAGTCGGGACACGCTCTTCCTGAGGAACGGGTTCTCCTTGTTCTCTCCAAGAGCCTGCGGAGGACGGATGCGTTAGGACCTCTGGACTGAGCAGCACTGAAACACCTCACCTATATCTCAAGTATATGGCTTTGGAGATGTTTTGCATAAATCAAACAGGACGATCAAGAATGTATCTTTTATTAAGTGCATCTGTTTAACCGCTCATTATCACACATATCTAATCTGGAGCATATGCTCCACTCGGAATTTCTTTTAAAGATATTTGCTTTACATGCTCATTTGTAGTTACTTTAAGGGTTTTTTTTGTATTTTTTTTTATATATATATTTTATTACCTTATGTCCAAAACTGTAATCTTATTGGATCCAAGTAAATCTCATAGGTGACCTATTTTGATCTCAAAAAGGTGAGGAGTTTGCATCTATGGTAACCTCAAGCTCTTATCCCTTCCTCTTTCACCGCTTTTTTTTATAAAATCTACGGCCTACAGCTGCTAAAGTGTGATTTATCATGCTCTATTTGTTTACCATTAGTGCACGCTGATGACGATTTGTTTTTCTATAGTGAAGTGTGTCGTGTCATACTCGTACAGTCTACACACACGTCGTAGCCAGGTTTATTAGATCATGTCGCACAGCGTGACACGCAGTGATCTTATAGGATTGATACAATAGTGCAGTGTGTCTCGTGCTGTAGGCATGTAGACGTGGTCAATTCAATCTGATGAAAACCGAGAATCTAAAGTAATGTGATTCAAGGGACTTTGAAAGTGGCGTGGTTATTGTTGG